>NC_135171.1:42195423-42210423 GCF_041146795.1 Maylandia zebra
CTCTTTATTGTCATTGCACAGTCATACATAGTACAGTAGTACAATGAAATTGGAAAAACTGTCCTACGTCGGCACTACATATAACACAACACGACACGATATGACACATCACAACGTAACAAACAACACAACACAGTATATTAACTTAGTATAAAAAAGAAGAATAAGTGTATGTGTATTGCACACTGTTATTATTGCACATTAATTATTATTGCACCTTGTTATAAATATAAATATTATTGTTATCGTTTTAAACATTGTTACCTCCCCCTAAAAAGTCCAGGGAGGTATCCAGTCAGGTCAGCTATTTACATTGATCAGGGCTATTGCCCTGTTGTAAAAGCTGTCCTTGAGTCTATTTGTTCGGGACCTCAGCAGCCTGAACCTCCTGCCAGACGGCAGCAGCTTAAACACCCGGTGTCCTGGGTGTGTGCAGTCCCGTAGGATGCTGCGTGCCCTCTTGAGACAGCGAGTGCTGTACAGGTCCTTCAGGGAGGGAAGAGGATGTCCAATGATTTTTTGGGCCATGTTGATGACCCTCTGGAGTGCCTTTCTGTGTGCTGTGGTGCAGCTGGAGAACCACACACCGATGCAATATGTCAGCACACTTTCAATGGAGCAGCTTTCAAAGATGCTGCTGATCTGAACAGACCAGCTGATGTAAGTCAATGTGAAGGACTCGTGTTGACCTTTGACCTTTGAAACACCTTTAAATGACAGGTGACCCCTCAGAGTTCGGCCAGGAGGTTTTTTACGGCTGATTCAGAGTCAGAGCGCAGCGTCGTTTACAGGAGGTGTACATACAGAGAGCTGCCCTCATTACTTACAGGTGATGTGCTGTAACCCCCCCTTTCTGTTTTTTTGCTAAGGACGGGATTTGTTGAGTTTGCATCTCACGGCGTGGACCATTCCCGCCTCGCGGGTGGTTTCCGTCTGACTCAGCTGGGACCGCCAGCAGGATTAGCGGGCGCGTTTACACCACATCTGGCCCTGAACACGGGCTAATTGGAGGCTGGGTCAGGCAGAGGAGATTATCTGATGCTGTGAGAGGTTTACAAATTTATTAGGCTGAGTCAGCCAGCCGCAGCTCGACGAAGCAGAGGGTACTGCGAAACAAAGAGAGGGAGCAGCGGCGTGGACTCTCTGCTCCACCCACGATGTTTGAGACTTCCTGCTTCAGGGGGTCTGTGTGCTGCCTCAGCCTTTGAACGTCTCTGGTGTTTTTGGTGATGATGGGTTTTACCTGGAGTGTCTGCTCCTGTGAAAGTCTGGATCAGGACGGAGAGACGTTAAGAAGCACAGAGCAGACACTAAATACTGCTGAGATTAAATACTCAGGGTCAGAGCGCTCGGTCAGGTGTAGTTACTGAGACCTGGACGGATGGAGGTTTGGATCTGAAACATGTCACAGTTAGGCTGAGTAACCACGATCGCCTCAGTGAAGTCCGGTCTGGAGCCTCTCTCTCTTTATTCCACGCTACGGCGAGCCAAAACTGCGGGCGCTGGAGACGCTCTGATATGTGACTCGCTCGTCGCACTTCTCGTGATCTGGACAGCCAGCGAGTCGCTCTTCTTCTGCATTCAGGGCCACGTCTCTGCTTCTTCACAACACTAAATTATTCAGCTGCACAGCCCGATGTGGCAGAGCAGGAGCTGCTATTCCTCCGTCCTCGTGTTTGCAACGCTGTGAAGGCGACATATTACTGATACGCTCGGCTCATTTAGTTACTCAGACTTTTGGCCGTGGATTTTTTTAGATTTGCTCCATCCATCATCTATTTTCCACTTATCCAGGTCAGCCTCAGCCTATGCCAGCGGCCATAGGGTGAGAGGCGGGGCACACCTGGACAGGTCGCCGGTCTGATGCCGGTCAGATTTGTACCAGGGTTGGCTAAAAGCTGCAAGAGTCGCCTTCAAGAGGAGGAGACTTCCAGCCTAGACCCCGACTGTGATGGACAGATACAAAGGACAAAGAGGCCACGCCCCTAACAACGCACGCATGTTTCCGCTCATGTTGGTCACGTTTCTGTTCTTTGAAGGTGAAACCGTCTCTAAGTGAACACAACCATTACAAACAAAATCAAGTTAAAAATGGAACAGGGCCAAAAATGAGTGAATAACCAGAAAGCTGAATGTGACCCGTGATGGGAGGAGCTGGTCGGGTGGATGTTCGAGTGGAGGAAACCTCAGCAGCCAGCAGGACAGCAGTAGAAGCTCCGACACACGTTTAAATGTCAGCGTGATCATCAGGAGCTCAGAGTCTGCTGCCCATCAGCGAGGAGGAGGAGGAGGCCTGCGAGGGATTCCTCTCCCACAGATCAGCCTCAGCAGCCAGCAGGACCTGTGCTCCCTGCTGAGACATGAAAGACCGAGCTCAGAGTCACCGCCGCCGGTCCTGCCGCCGCCACCGGCTCCAGGTCACCTTCTTCATGTGGAGACGTTTCCTCGGAGACGCCTTTGCTGCTCATAGAAATCTGACTTTTCTGATCCGCAGACTCTGAAGGGCGAAGACAGAGCAGCAAATATCAGCATGAAACATAAATACATGCTTTCACGTGAAGTTCATGTGTGTACGATAGAATAGAATAGAATAGAAAATGCTTCAATGGGGAAATTGACGTGCTCAGCAGTGACAGGCTCATGGAGCGCGCAGTCACACGAGGACACGTGCACTTATTCAAATACTTGTGCTGTTACCATGGTAACGTCCAACATTAAAAGCCCCTCCCTGTGCTGTGGAGGTCCCCTGGGTGACCCCTGACCCCCTGCAGTACCTGCGCTGTCTGGAGGATCCGAGGTCACGTTGCCGGTGTCTCCTCCCACTGCTCCATGACATCAGAGCGCTGAGCTGCAGCTGATCAGAGAGGCGTCTCCAACCTGGCTGTACTGTGAGGAGTGTCTGCAGCTCCTCCTGGACCTCGCTCCTCCTGGACCTCCTGGACCTCGCTCCTCCTGGACCTCGCTCCTCCTGGACCTCACTCCTCCTGGACCTCACTCCTCCTGGACCTCCTGGAACTCGCTCCTCCTGGACCTCGCTCCTCCTGGACCTCGCTCCTCCTGGACCTCACTCCTCCTGGACCTCGCTCCTCCTGGACCTCCTGGACCTCGCTCCTCCTGGACCTTGCTGTCCTCACACTGAAGTGGTCACTAAGGAGGGTCTCGGTGAAACGCAGCACCACTTCCTGTTTAAACCCCCAGATGTGGCTGCAGGTGACCAAACTCCTTCAGTGTCTCACACACACAGCTATGAGGAAGACCTCCTTCCCCTCCTCCTCCTCCTCCCCTTCGGTCGACATGTGTTGGTATCCTGAATGCACAAAGCATCGCTCAGCATGCAGAATCAATTTGGCCCTCTGAGGAGCCCGGGCTAATACACGAGCCGTTTACTGGCGGCTAGAAGAAATTACAAGTGATAAATTGAATTAATCTCAATTGAGGCTGGGAATGGGATGAAACGGGGTCTGTGGCCTGGAGAGGATTAACAGCAGATGTCAGGAGGGAGGAGGGGAGGCGGGAGGAGACGAACAAGGGGAGAAATATTGTCTGTGTCCTGTGGTGTCCTTCCTTTTAATGATTTTAAAAAGCTAATCTTTCCCTCTGTGGGACTCTGAAACAGTGTCAGGACCCGCATTAAACTGTCCACTGCAGCTGCAGCTGACAGAGCGCAGGTGAGCACACCTGTTAGCAGGAGGGAGGGGTCACCTTCATCCTGGTGACAGCCTCAGCAGGTTTACAGAGCTATGATTTTTATCAGGGCGCCTTTAAAAAGTCTCAAATATGAGGCCTCACAGCCAGGTTTTGTTGTCCTGCACAACCATGTCAACCAGCAGTCCAAGCAGACACTCCCACAACTCCCTGCTCCAGCCAATCACACCTTGCCAGTCCAGACGTCTCCGCGGAGTCACCGGAGGCTTCCAGGTCAGAAGCTGAGCCTCAGTGCTGTTTGCTGGGCCCCGCCCACGTCTGGTTTTTGAAATGAAACCTTGATGCTTGGCTCTGCCTTCATCAGAGCAGAGCGGCACGCCGCCACCTGCGAACGCCGCAGCCTCGAGCTGACAGGCTCTCTTTTAAACTGGACACTGTGGTTAAACTGGTGTTGATCGAGGCTGTGCGCTGGAGTGATGCGCTCAGCACCGAGGACGTTTACACTCTCTGAGTTTTCCTCTGCAGCTCCTTTGGACAGTCTTGTGAATATTTCGCAGTAATAAAAGCAGCACACGTGTGACACGATGTCTGTTTCTAAACCCCTTCAAAGATAAAGGACACAGCGGCTCTTCAGTTTGTGTCTCAAACGCAGCTAAAAGGAAGATAATTATTCAAATTCCCTGTTTGTTTTTTCCATCTGCAGCTTTTCTTTGAAGCAGGGTCAGACGTGTGTTTGTTCGGCACCGGCATCAAAGAACAAAGGACCTCAATCTCTCACCTGTGGAGGGAAAACGCCGCCCGCTCTCAGCTGATGTACACAGAGCTTTTATTCTGTGCTTTAGAATAATCCCGAGTCGCAGCGGGTCATCGCACACGGCAACGTTTCGCACCGCAGTGATGTTGGAGCGCCGAGCGCTGCTGTGAAGTGCACCTCGCACGGTGCCCGTGGGAGCCTGATAAAGGCTTAAGTGAGCTGAAGGTGCTTTCCTCGCGGCTTTAAATCAGGTTTAATCCTCGTGCTGTTCACACACGCCTGTTATCGCTTCGTTAAAGAAAACTTTTAAACTCGTGCTGCAGATTCGTCAACGTTTCTCCGAGCTGCTGCTGACGCAGTCGGCTCGTGTCGAAGAGATTTCATTTTCATTTCGGTATTTCTTTGTTAATCGGTACCAGATGGAATCAGAGACCATGTTTCACTGGAAATCCTGAATTCCTGTTTGTCAGCTGTTTGTCAGCTGTTTGTCAGCTGCCGCTCCACCTTCATCATCATCACCGTCGATCACCTGGCAGCAGCTCCGTGATAGGCTGCTTTACGCAGACACACTGCTGACTCATCAGAGCATTTCAGATGCGCTGAAGCTGGTGACTCCACCCTCTCTGTGTGTAAAAACCCTACAGTCACTCACAGACAAACATGTTCGCAGGTTCAGGAAGTGCTATAGAAACCAGCAGCTTGTGTCGGCCTGTAAACCTGTTGGCTGTGGGGACTGACTCGCTGCTGCCCCTGCTGGACATTTGTGTGATTACCAATGAACATCTGCTCGCATTGTTTGCGGCGGCTGTGACTTCTCTGAGCAGTTTTACATGATACGCTGAATCATAATCAGCCCTCTGGATCATTTTTCAGTTTTCCGGGTGAATAATTAACGGAGGCGGGACTGATTTCAGTCAGCAAACTGAGCGCGCTCGCAGAACGTGGCGTGTGGCTGCTGTGTGTTTGTCACATGAAGGATGAATGGCGCCGGCATGCCTGTGATCTTGTCTCTGATGAGTTTCCTGTTCTTTGGTCCTTTCCGTTGGTTTCTGTCACTCGAGCACGCCGCTCATCCGCTAACCGCAAACGTTCAGCTGCACTCGGCCTCACCAGGACCCGGGGGACTTATTTCCTCCTTCATTCAATTAATCAGTTTAATCATGATCCACAGTGACTGAGTTAATGACTGCGGCTCACAATAATGGAAGGAAAGCAGACGGCGTTTGTGAGAGGCGGCCTGCTGCCGAGGCTGACTCAGCCGAGAGATGCTGCAGTTTAATGGAGGCCGTTGGTCAGGAGGGACAGGATGACTACAGTGAGTGTGGAGAGTCACATGCTCTGCGTGATGGCTGTCCTCTGTCAGCTGAAGGGAGGAGCAAAGAAAGGAGGCGGAGGGGCATGGGATTATAATTACAGACAGGAAACCACAGGAAGCAAATACACCTCCAGGAATCTGTGAAGGGAAGTGAAGAAGAAGCACCCAGTGCATCATGGGAATCCTCAGCAGCCTACGTCTATTGCAGCATAACTAAGGGAGGATTCAGGGTCACCTGGTCCAGCCCTAACTATATGCTTTAGCAAAAAGGAAAGTTTGAAGCCTAATCTTGAAAGTAGAGATAGTGTCTGTCTCCTGAATCCAAACTGGAAGCTGGTTCCACAGAAGAGGGGCCTGAAAACTGAAGGCTCTGCCTCCCATTCTACTTTTAAATACTCTAGGAACAACAAGTAGGCCTGCAGAGCGAGAGCCAAGTTGGTCCTGTTAAACCGTTTGGTCCTCTGGAGACATCAAACAGTGACGTTCGATGGACTTTGGGTGAGGCTTGTTTCTCTCAGTGTCACTTTAGCCCAGCGAAGCTGTTTCCATGGTTATGGGAGTTCCTGTGCTCTGTGGCGTGGAGAAGGCTCGCTGCGTCCCTCTGCTCTGCTCTGATACCACAGATGGATTCTGCTCGCTTTATCCTGCATATCCATTTAAAGAGACTGCAGCACAACATGAAGGAGACGCGAAGAGTTCAGTGAGCTTCCTCACGCTCCGGAGTCGGTTTGATGCTGAATGTCGAGGCGGAGGAAATTAGCCTCGGGAGGCGTTTCATGACTGCTCGTTACTAATATTAGGGGGGACGCGAGCCCCTCGTCTCCCGCGGTGCTTGTGTGCTTCACCAGGAACGAAGATGAAAAGAAGGCAGGAAGAGGGAGACATGTGAGAACAGGGAGGCGGGGCAGACGAGCCCTCTGCGTGCGGGCAGATGGAGGAAAGCGAGACATGTTTGTGAAGCGGTTACTGCTGGGCGACCGGCCGACAGCATCCAACACGCAGTCAGGAGGCGAGGGGGCGGGGGGGGCAATGAAGAATCGAGGCCAAAAAAAAGGTATCCATGGCAACGGTGCGGAGAGCCCGTCACTGCGTCCCTGGTACAGTGAGACTGGAAGCTCCCCCCCCCAGAGAGTGTTGATGTGTTATTGGCAGACGCTGCTGTGACTAACAGCGAGCAGAAAGAGGCGCTTCCCCTGCACCGCTCACCTGACCCACACTGACCCGCGGCCTACAACGGAATCACAGCGCCGGCTTATCGACGAGGAGTGTGACAGCAGGCGTGGGAGCAAAGGTCTGCCCGACAGTGATAAGAATAACAGCGAGGGAGGCGCAGGGAGTGTTCATGGACCTCCTCGGTTTCTTTTTCCATTTTACACCCAGTGAACATTTACTCGCTCGCCTTTTGTCTCCTTGCAAATCTGACCTTTAGTTTCATTTAAAGCAGAAACCTGCAGGCCGGCCTCCGACAGGAACCAGACGAAGCAAAGCTTCATGACGCCGTCTGCCAGCAGCACATTATCGGTCAGGATCAGCCTCGTCAGCGCTTAACCATGAGCGGAGCATCTAGCCCTCCCCGAACCCCACAGAGCACAAGTTCTCCTGCAGAGCTCAGCTTCACGTAAAGTTTCAGTAAAGCGGCGTGATGGACAGGCGTGGACACAGGTGCATTTGTAGGTGTTTCCTCTAAAAAGTGCAAAGGTTGAGGAGGAGAGTATATAAATGTGCAGCAGAATGCCAAAAACCCACGTCAGGACTCATTTGTGTCTGACGAGGTCCTTTCACAGAGGAGGCTTTCATAACAGCCTTACTCCTTCAGTCTGTTTCTAGTTGCACTGTCATGAACTTTGACCTTTAACCTGCTGACTGAGGCCTGTAGAGTCTCAGATGGAGCTCTTGGCACCGTCTGACTTGGGGGCGATTTGCTGGGACGTCTGGGACGTTTCTGCTCAGCGACGGTCAGCGTTCAGGTCGGCACGGACGCGGACGGTAATTGCATCCTTTTGCAGAAACAGTGCGCCGGCTGATGATGCCGACGGCCCAGAGTCAGATTCTGGCTCCGAACCAGCCGCCTCTCTTTCCTGAAACGTGTTAAAGCTTCGCTTCCTCTCTGTCGTATTTGTCAGACGGCGTGTAGAATAATCACACCCCCACAGGTCTGCTGATTTGTGACCCAGATTGGGCTCATGTGCTCAGAGAGTCATAAATAATCGATTTTATCCTGCTGGACCCCAGAGCAGATGGATTTTACGTGGACATTCGGTCTCACCCTTATTTTTCCAGGTGTGTGAAAGGACACATTACTGGTTTGGGTCGGCGGTATCTAAGGATGCTGGGTAGGATAATTGGGACCTGGGTGACTCGGGTTGTTGGTCGAGTTGGTGGAGCGCTCCTGAGCGCCGTGATGCAGAGAGCTGCAGGAAGCGTAATGAACAGCGTTGTTTCTGCTGTAACCTTTACAGCGAACACAGTTGTCCTCATTTTATTTCCTGTGTTGGACGAAGCTGTCGGCGTGCCGGCTGAGTTCAGGACCCGGAGACTTAATCAGCTGCTGAGGTTGTGTGTGTGGGGGGGGGGCTCTTTCCACCAGCTGTGACACCTCTTCAAAGCTCGGGGTGAATTATTGAACACGCCTCGGCGGCGGGCAGCCCTCCTGACCGCTGCGAAGGCCAGAAGACAGATGGCGTTTTCATTTAAATGATTGACCTGCCGCCGCTCGTGGCGTTTTGCATCCCATCCCGTCTGGATTTGTGTTATTAGTGAGGCTGTGAGTCACTCTCTCATGGCGTGCGGAGGAGCTCGTTTCTTATGTGACGAGTAGGATTTGAACGCCATCCGTGCATTAAACGTGGCGGCGGATTCACCTGCCTGTGAGCTGATGGCGAGGAGGAGCAGCGGGGATTTGTGTCAGCCGGTCATGTAATTCTGATGATGCTTGGCGTGCAGTGAAAAGGTTGGATGGGACGTGGGAGTGATGGATGGATGTGTGGAAGCAAATGCTGATGAATGTAATCAGAATTTCATAATAGGGAAAATGAATTAGGAGACAGGAGCTGTGTGGGAGAGATGCGTTTCCTTCCCTTCAGAGCTGGACCGCCGCCTGTTTTCGAGGGGGGGGGGGGAATTAGAGGCTGGCTCTGAACTGTCAGCTTGGACAGAGACGAGCCAGGCTGTTAGCCCCACGCGGCCTTCCATCCCCGGCTATTCCAGGTTATCCACTCGGCTGTTTGGTGGCGGGCGGGGAGCCGGGGCAATCTGGATCATGGTGGGCGGCGATAACATCCGCTATTGATTCTGGACTTTCTTTCCCGGTGCCGCCGGAACCAAAGGCTCATTGAGATCGGCCTCTGCAGATAATCTGTCTGAGGACGTCCTTAGCGCTCTGTAATGGATCAGCTCTGGGTCACAGCAGCTTTTCAAATCCCTCCAAGTCCTTTTAGATCAGACGGCAAGCAGCTATCTGCCAAATTCATCAGCACACAATAACAAACACACAGCATCCGTCAGAGCTCAGCTCCTTCCAGGGTCTGGGCAGCGTTTCAGGGAGGGCTTGGAGCTCATTTCCACAAGCGCATCACTTCACACAACAGCGTACTGAACAATACTCAGAATCCTGCGCTGGCACATCGGATCGGACGCTTTCTAAAGAGGCGTTTTAAACCTGAAAGAGCGAAAACTCGTTAATAAAACAGCATTACAATCATCCCTTCATGCATTAAGTTTCATTTAAGTCACATCAAACAGGCACAGCTGAAATTCAGACTCACTCAGCAACTGTTCTTTATAATTTATTAATAATAATAAGCACATGCAGCTGTACAGCACATACATGTGTATGATTCCCTCAAAGCACAGGCAGACGAAAGTAGTTTTTCCATCACTGGTTTATTTGAAGACGTCTCTCCAAAGCCACTGTGAAAACTATACAGCATTAACAAAATAAAACTCAGCCTAAGACACTAAAAATAAAACGGTACAACAAAACACGATAAATGAATAAATTCCCCGTTGGCTGCATGCTGCAAGAAGTGATTAGTCACCGTTCCTCAGGGGTTTCCTTATCCGGTCGTTCAGTCTGACGTCACTAGCCGTGTCTGGGTCTAAACTCCGCAGCAGGTCCATATATCAAACGATCACTATGGCATTACTGAGAGTTGAAAAACTGTCTAAAGTCTTTCATCTTTAATAAAATGATCAGCGTTCTGCTCTACCAGGTGTAACAATTGAGTTTAACATCCAGGCATCCATGAAAACGGAATTTATGACATTTAACGGAGTTAGAAGTTAGCAGGAAGTTAGCTCGCTAGCTTCTATCTAAATACAATATAGCATGTCCTGACTGCGGGGTTTTGGAAACAAATTAAAACGTACAGCTCTGTTATCACTTCCAGCATAAATGAAGACAGAAAACTAAACAGCAGTGACGTTTGTAGGGTTACTGAAGTTTGGCTAGCTGGTATATAATGATGTGCTACGTGACCGCTAGCGACACAGCTATGTTAGCATAATATAAACAAGCTAACTTTTTTCCACTCGATAAAAGTTGACGTGAGTGTTCTCGGTGGTCAGGAACAAATGTAATCGCATGGCAGGATGCTGTAAAAGGACCAAACTTCAGCCAGGAGAACAACTGAGATAATCCATCCACAATACGAGGTTAGTCATTCATATACTGCTGCATGGGCTGGGCTGTAGTTACATCCTAAGGTTTTAAAAACTGAGCTTAAATAAATGATTAGCGGTAATAAAAGCCGAGGGAGGTCAACAGTGATCACTGACTGTTTTAGGAGCTTTTTGAGATCAAATAGAAGAAAATACAAAACATTAAACATGTTAACAACACAAAAGCCATATTAAACGCAGACTACTTTAGACCCGGAAGTAGGATTCGTCACGTCATCACTTAACGACCAGATAAGAGGGTAGTTAAAGTCCATTCCACTTAATGTGACTTTCAGTAAAGACCATTACGGGCTCGTTCTTGCTGCACACTTACAGGTGTTTTCCTCCCAAAAAGGAAAACCTGCGACTTGTAAGCGAGCTTGACTTTCAAAATAAAAGCACCATGAATGTTTGTAGCTCATCGTTCCCCTCATGGACGTATCGATCAGGTTTCGAGATCCAACCCTGAGCTGGCTTTCTGCGCTAACGCTAGCTCTCCCATTAAAGTGACCAACGATCTGAGTGGATACGATGGATTTGTTCAGGCAGGAAGTGGAAATGCCAGCTGGTCTGGCACATTCCCATCATGCTACATGTGAACCAGTACGAATTACCAACACAGACTTTGTACAGGAACAGTCAGCATGTGTTATAGAACGTGTATGTGTGAGGAGGAGGTGTGGCCGTCATTAATAAATGTTTCCTGTGCAGTCGCAGAGGTCAGAGCAGGAAAACACATTTTAGTTTTTTAAAAGATCAGCGACGTATTTTGTGTCTTTGTGTTTTTATCTGATCCACAAAGTCGTCCTGAGCAGTGACACACCTGCTGCTGGCTCAGTGTCTGTGTGAGATGTTCGATTCCCAACCAGTCGTGCCTTTGCTGCTCACCCGTTTGTGATCTGACACGATGGACACACGGACCCTAAACACAAGAAACCCTCACGCTGATACTGTGACTGATACAAATACTGTGTAATTACAGTTATGGAGCAGCTGTTTTTATACTTACAAGATAGTACTGACCCCCAAATATTGTGGGATTATACCTTCAACCAAGATCCTTTCCTAAATGTAATGTGACAAAACCAGAGCACAGAGGTTCAAACAGAGCATGGTCCAGACTGCAGGCTGATAAACCTGCTCCTGCAACCCCTAAGACAGGTTTCAGGTCTCTAACACTGGCAGGTTATGTCTTGGTGGACAATAATGTCAGCGCATCAAAGCAACAACACAAAAAAACACATTGATGATGAGAGTGGGTTGAAAGACCTATAGCGCCATCGGTAGAAACCAGCAGATCCAGTGAGCCGCTGCGAGCAGTGGTCAAGATATAAAACCCAAATGTAGACATGTAACACCAGAGACACTGACTGTTACTGAAAGCCTGTGAGCGATGGGTTGTTGGTGTCTTTCTCTGGATGTGGTGCCTTTTTTTGTTGTTGTTTTTTGCAGCGCATTGTGTTCTGCGTCCTGATTGGCTGTAGACCATTGTCACTCACTCTCGTGCCGTGTCCAGTGCAGAACGCGTTCAGCTTGTCAAATTTACTTAAATCTTCGATGCTAGCAGTGTGACTCTGAAGTGCTGCATGTTTGTAAGTTTTCTCCCAACAAACACCAATGTCGATGAAACGTTTGCTCCGTCAAAGTCTCCTGCGGCAGGAAGATGCTAACCATCGCACAAAGATTTGGACAAAAGGCAGGTAGAAGTTACCGTATTTTCCGGCTTATAAGGCACATTAAGCGAAACAAAACAGTCAGATAAGTCAAACTTTACTCAGCTCATTCTTCGTGCTTCCTCCACTTCCACTGATTCATTAGTGATTCATTAATGTTGAATTCTCTGGCAGCGGCTCTATTCCATGTTCTGGACCTGAAAACAGGGTTTGATCTTTGGTTTCATCCTATAATACTGGACTTTCTACAAAGGTTTGAACTTTGACAGTTTAAACAAGACAGAAAAGTGTGAAAATGTTCATGCCTGTCTGAGAAAAGTGTATAAAGTGTGTAGTGAGGGGTTTTCAAAACATCCATAATAATTGTAAAAAATAAAGCTGCTACTTCGTGGATTTCACCTATTGTGGGTTTAGAACGAGGGAACACTGTAGTACTCTAAGCCACAGGCGTCGAACTCCAGGTCCTGCAGGTTTTAGATGTCCTTGATCCAACACAGCTGATTTAAATGGATAAATGACCTCATCAACACGTCTTGAAGTTCTCCAGAGGCCTGGTAATGAACTAATCATGTGATTCAGGTGTGTTGACCCAGGGTGAGATCTAAAACCTGCAGGACACCGGCCCTCGAGGCCTGGAGTTCGACACCCCTGCTCTAAGCCATCGGCGTGAGTAATAGGCGGAACAATTACCTTCTCTTCCACTAGAGGGCAGTACATCTATCTGCTCTAATTAAATGGGTTGCCAACTGCCAGTAAAACAGAAGAAGATGAAGAAGAAATTACAAAATCGTCATGCTGTGAGACGACGCAGTGCGTAATAGCGTAATCCCAGATAAATGTTTGAAAAGAAAACGTAGTCCGTGAGACCAGGGGCCTGTTCGTCGTACCTCGCTAAGTAAGTTAGCTGGATTAGATTGTTGACGATTTTGCGTGATCCTGGATCGTTCGGTTCCCCGAAGCTCATCCGGGACTTGCTGTCATAGCAACAGATCCGTAAGCGTAAACCTGCTCGGGAGCAGGTTTACTTTATGTAAACAGGATTAGATCGCGGCCACGCAGGTATGTCCGCTTCATTTATACGAAAGCAACAGCGATATTCCACCACTGTTTCACCATAAATAAATAACATCAATGTAACTAAAGACAATGCAGCACTTGATCCTTTTATTGATGTCACACAGATACATACAGGTCATTTCCTAAAAAAGGGAAATGTACTATTAACATTCTATTACATGTATGTGATTATTACAGATGTAATTCATATTTCAGAGTAGTAATTGCAAATCACTTCGTGTAATCAAGATGAGAGACCACGGCTATAAAAGCGAAGGTGGATTTGGGAAGCCTGTCGCAGCCATGTCCTGTCCGTATACGCGACCAACCCATTGCGGAAGGTGCAAGATTGATAAGGAGAGTCCTCAGAATTCAGCGTATATTGCGGGACAGACAGGATCCTTTAGCTCAGCGCGACAGTGTGCTCATAGAGAGATATCGATTTTCCCGTGAGGGTATTATTCACTTAACCAACTTGTTGACGAGGGGGTGCAGGACCACCACCTGTCTTTTTTTCCTCTGCCCTTTTCTTGGTTGCTGTTATGAACAAACTAACAGAGTATTACAGGCCAGTATTACCTTGCCAAGAGACGAAAAGCAATCTAAGAGATAAATATTACCATTCTGTAGAATACTCCTGTATTCCACTTTTACTTGTTCCCATGTTCTTGTGGGTCCTGTTGTGGCTCTAATGTGAAAGGGGATATAATATAACATATTATAATATAATATAATGCCATATGATATTGGACAATATAGTGTCATATGATAGATCTACCCTACCGCCTACTGGTGTTGGCCAGAGGGGCCGATGGCGCGATATGGCAGCCTGGCTACAACCGTAGCTGCCTCCACCAGTGTGTGAATGTGGGAGTGAATGAATAGTGGTATCGTAAAGCGCTTTGGGTGCCTTGGAAAGCGCTATATAAACCCAATCCATTATTATTATTATTATTAAATTACCTACGAGTTTGATTTGTCAGCAACTTTCTGCCAGCCCTCTCTCCTTGCTTTTGCAGCCTTTGCAGTGTTCTCTTGCGTTTTCATTAAACTCTGAAACTCCTGAAATCCCTCACTCATGAGTTCTTGCTCTGCTGCCGGAAAATACCGAGCACGCCCCTTCGACATTTTCGCCGACCAATCAGCGGGTTGCCGATCAATGTTTCTACTATCGATGCGTAGCCCCTTTTACGACACCCAGTGATCTCACATTCCTGCGTCCAGCTGTACTAATCGTCAACAGCAGGTGTGTTCGGGGAACCGGATTAGCGAGCTCACGGTTAGCGCGATGGTTTGGTCTTGGATGTGTCATTTGATCTTGGATGTAGTAAGCGACGTACGAAGAACAGGCCCCTGGTCCTGGAGAAAACTGCGACCTAGATGAAGGCCGTAGCATGAGCAGTGAAAGCAAAGCAAAAAAGGTATCCTGGGGACAAACCGAGGCTGGTGCGAGGCAGAAAACGATCAAATGATTTTTGTGACATTTTGCTTCTGTGGTGTGATTTATCTAATGTGAAATATGTGCCGTGGCTCCAAAAGGTTGGGAAGCACTGGTCTAAACCGGCGGTCCCAACCTTGTTTGCGCCACGGACCGGTTTATGTCCAACAATATTTTCACAGACCGGCCTTTAAGGTGTCGCGAATACAACAAATACAATACAACAAAATAAAACCAGTACCAAAAAAAGAAAGATTTATTCGTAACACACAGGAACAGACCCAGGGAAACAGAGTTAACAATAACCCTGAACATCATAGATTTCACACCCAAGCCTCAACTCTCACAGCCCGGCACCAAACGACTCACGGACTGACACCGGTCCGTGGCCCAGGGCTTGGGGACCGCTGGTCTAAACATCTGGTACTCCACCTGCCTCCTAACCTACCTGAGAAAATGA
>NC_135171.1:42215423-42362923 GCF_041146795.1 Maylandia zebra
GACCTCGCTCTCCACTGAGGAGGGCAGAAGGCCAGCAGCAGCTCCTGGTCCAGGTTCTTCTCAAGACATGAAGGAAGCGCAGCCGCTGCTGGGCCTTCTTTACCACGGAGATGGTGTTGTGGGTCCAGGTGAGATCAGAGGAGAAACCTGAAGGTGGAGACAGATTCCACCTGTTCTCCATTTATAACGAGGGAGGAGGGGAGCTGTCTGTGCCTCCTGAGGTCCATGATGAGTTCTTTGGTCTTAGGGTCATTCAGCTTCTGGTTCTTCTGTGAGCACCAGCGGGACAACTTCTCTACCTCCACCCTACAGGGTGACATCACCACGATGATGTCATCACGGTGGTCATCAACATACTTCACTGTATTTGTCTTTTTGCTTTCTGTGGTTTTGTTTTCTGGGCATTTGGTCCTTTTTTGTCTCCTCAGCAGGTTTTTGCCTCTGACTTTGGCTCTTTTGAGACACATCCGGTGGTTTTAGGCTGTTTGATGTAAAGCAGGAGGGCGTGGCTGTTTGGAGCCTGAGATCTGGTATTTTGTCTTTCCCAGTAGGTCTTGTTGTTTGTCCGGTTCCTTCAGGGTTCTTGAGTCTTTCTGGGTCTTTGTGTTTGTGAGCTCTGTATGTATTTTGACTTTGTCATTTCGCTTTCTTGTCCCTCTTTGTCGGGCAGTTTTGTGTCTCAGCCATTTTTGGTCATGTTGTGATTTGTATGCTTGCTTTGTCTGCGGTCAGAGGTCAGTGTACCTGTGGCGTCTCACCTGCAGGTAAAGAATCCAAAGGCAGGCGTGGGATTAGAGACGTGCAGTAATATGACTGTAAAATAAAATGCAGACAGGGCTCGCTGATTTTCCCTCCATCCGCAGAAGCAACAAGAAGCTGTAAAAAGGAGTCGAGCAGAGTTCAACTTTTTGTTTTTCATTACACTAAAACTAGCATCGCTTTGGCTGGTCTAGTTTAGTTACAGTTCAGTCTCAGTTCCCGGGGGCCTCGCTGAAGCCCGTCCACAGTGGGCTGGTGCTCCTGACTTTATTTTCTATCTGGTTTGTTCAGCAGTAAAAATCTGATGAAGTCATAATTAGGTAAAGTGTGTCCCTCAGAGGGGTCGTCGTCTCCTGAGGTGATTCAAAGCTTCCTCGTGTCTGTTGATGAAACAGAGCATTAGTCTGACTGCAGAGACGCTGCAGCCGCTCCTCCCTTTGTTTCATCACATCTGATGTTCATTCAAACCAAAGTAGAACCACAGAGGTCAGAAGCTGCCTGAGAGTCTGCCTGTTTCTCGGTTTCCTTCGCCCTCGCCGTAATCAGCGGCGGCTCACCTGAGCATCGATGACTCACTGCAGGCTGGAGCCGCTCTCACAGAGTTCTGCTGCTTTCACAGACTTCACTAAAAACAATAAGAGAAACACTAAAAACACAAACGGAAACACACATTGTTCACATTGTTTACATGCCTCACAGCATTGTGGGGGCTGTAGTTTGTCCTCAGAATAGACGGAGGGTTCTTCATCTGCTAACGGAGCCACGATGTCCAAAACATGTTTGATTAAAGAAAGCAGTAATATCATAAAAATCTGATCTGTGTGAGAGGCAACAATGCTGCAGAATGCATCATGAAGACAACACACACACACACACAACAACCTCACCTTTGATATATCACAAAACAAAACAGGTCAGGTGAGTCTTATTATTTTGAGTTAGAACGAGAGAAACATTTAAAGCATAGGTGTCAAACTCTGGCCCGTGGGCCAAATTTGGCCCGCAGCCTTAATTACATTTGGCCCGCGAAGCCATACCAAATTACTATTAGAGCTGGCCTACTATTATACAGCTAATATATGTATTGTTTAGTATTAAGCTTTGCTTGTTCCATATTCAGTTTTTCAGCAAAACTTGTTTGAGTCCATAAGAAAAGATTCATTCTTATATCTGGAGGAATAAATATATTTCAATAAATATTAACGTTAGCCCACGACTTTGTTCCAGTTTTGAATTTTGGCCCACTGTGTGTTTGAGTTTGACACCCCTGCTTTAAAGAGTCAAAACGTCAGAAACACAGGAGCAGAGTCCTCACAGATACATGAGTACAAACAGGTGTGTGTGTGTGTGTGTGTGTGTGTGTGTGTGTGTGTGTGTGTGTGTGTGTGTGTGTGTGTGTGTGTGTGTGTGTGTGTGTGCAGAGGTTTGACATCACCTGAGAGCAGCAGTAACATACTGGCCTTTGCTGCTTATTATTACCTGCCTGCTCCGAGCAGAATACAGATGAGAAGGAGAAACTCTCTCTGTCACACACACACACAGACACACACAGACACACACACACACACACACACACACAGACACACACAGACACACACACACACACACACCCAATTTCAACATGCAAATACAGATTCAGGCAGCAGCAAGTAAAGGATGAAGGAAGGAAAGGGGACAGCATGGAGTGATGTAACGAAGGGGAGTGTGTGTGTGTGTGTCTGTGTGTGTGTGTGTGTGTGTGTGCGTGTGTGCGTGTGTGTGTGTGTGTGTGTGTGTGTGTGTGTGTGTGTGTGTGTGTGTGTCTGTGTGTGTGTGTGTGTGTGTGCGCGTGTGTGTGTGTGTGTGTGTGTGCGTGTGTGCGTGTGTGTGTGTGCGTGTGTGTGTGTGTGTGCGCAAAATGTGGTTTCATTAGTGTCTGTTACAGTGTAGGAGGAATTAGTTTTTTGCGTTTGTGTTTTCTTCTTCATGTTCTTATCCTCCTACACACAGACACACACAGACACACACACACACAGCACAGGTTGTATTTGTTGGGTTTAAACCAGTGAGGCAAGACTCACTCAGACACTTCAGTGCCAGGTGGGCGGGATCTTTGTTTCCCGCTATCTCTGTAACAGCAGCCAATCGCAGAGCAGGAAAGCTTGCCGAGCTTCCGTTGGCCTGCAGTAAGCTAGCGGCCTGTGACATCACACCTGTCTGTGATGTCACACCTCTGCTGCAGTCTCATTCGTCCTTTGCACAGCGAAGAAGCTTTTAGTCTGCTCAGCTCGTTTCTTTTATCTGTGCAGCTCCGTGTCAGAGCCGCAGTATTCCCACAGTATTCCCACAGTATTCCAGAGTATTCCCAGTATTCCCACAGTATTCCAGAGTATTCCCAGTATTCCCACAGTATTCCAGAGTTTTCCCACAGTATTCCCAGTATTCCCACAGTATTCCCACAGTATTCCAGAGTATTCCCAGTATTCCCACAGTATTCCAGAGTATTCCCACAGTATTCCAGAGTATTCCCACAGTATTCCAGAGTATTCCCACAGTATTCCCACAGTATTCCAGAGTATTCCCACAGTATTCCAGAGTATTCCAACAGTATTCCCACAGTATTCCCACAGTATTCCAACAGTATTCCAACAGTATTCCCACAGTATTCCCACAGTATTCCCAGTATTCCAACAGTATTCCCACAGTATTCCCACAGTATTCCCAGTATTCCCACAGTATTCCAACAGTATTCCAACAGTATTCCCACAGTATTCCCAGTATTCCCAGTATTCCCACAGTATTCCCACAGTATTCCCAGTATTCCCACAGTATTCCAACAGTATTCCAACAGTATTCCCACAGTATTCCAGAGTATTCCCAGTATTCCCACAGTATTCCCACAGTATTCCCAGTATTCCCACAGTATTCCCACAGTATTCCAGAGTATTCCCAGTATTCCCACAGTATTCCAACAGTATTCCCACAGTATTCCAGAGTATTCCCAGTATTCCCACAGTATTCCAACAGTATTCCCACAGTATTCCAGAGTATTCCCAGTATTCCCACAGTATTCCCACAGTATTCCAACAGTATTCCCACAGTATTCCAGAGTATTCCCAGTATTCCCACAGTATTCCAGAGTTTTCCCACAGTATTCCCAGTATTCCCACAGTATTCCCACAGTATTCCAGAGTATTCCCAGTATTCCCACAGTATTCCAACAGTATTCCCACAGTATTCCAGAGTATTCCCAGTATTCCCACAGTATTCCACAGTATTCCACAGTATTCCAGAGTATTTCCGCTGTCTTTCCGGAGTGTTTAATCATTTACAGTAACTGTGTTATTAAGATGCTTGTGTTACATTTATTAAGGAACAAATCTGAAGATGATGAATCCTTTGGTTCTATCACAGCGGTGAGGGTGGAGCAGAGCTGAAAACAGAGTTTCCTGTGGCGTCCTGCACTCGTCGCCTACATGTGTGCGTTCGCTCTCTGTCGAGGTCCTAAAGCCTTTAAACCTGCAGTGCAGACGTCGCTGTATTTACTCTCAGGGCGGAGCCAATCAGCTTCTGATTACACCCCCGCCCTGTTAGCTGGAAAACAGGAGAGCAGTCTGTGGATGCAGTAAAGATGGCCGCCCTGCTGTCAGAGGGCGATGTGGCGTGTTCATGTGCGAGTGTTTTGTTTGGGAGCAGTCTCAGGGCAGTGTTCCTGATTCTGGGATGATTTTCCAGCCATTGAAGAAACAGGTTTCCTCCTGTGGTGGATGATCCTGCTGACTGACCTGGATAATATTTAAAGATCTGCTCTCAGGGTCCGTGCTGCCTCGTCTCCCTGTCAGGTGAAGGTTCCTGCTCTGCTAGTTTCAGTTCAGCTCATCTAGTTAATTTCCAGGTTGCTGTTTAGTTCCTGGGTCATCTTCCCCTGTACTAAGCCTCCCTATGTGTCTACCTGTCATGTTTCATGTCTGTGTGGTCTTGTTGTCAAGTTTGCGTCATGTCTGTGTCTCCATGTTTCCTGTTTTACTTTGAAAGAGTCCGGTGTTCCTTGTATTTAGTGTCTGTGTTTCATTCGGTGTGTGTCGCGTCGTCTGTGTAACCCTCCCAGTTACGTCTCGTCATAGTCGTCACAGTCATAGACGTGGTTGTTAAAGTGTCAGAGCTTCATCACGGTTTCATACTCTCGTATAGTGTTCAGTATCACAGGATAGTCGGTTTCCACTTTAGTTGCTTTGCCTTCTGTCATCAGCCAGAATAAAATCTCGCTTTTTGGTAAAGTCACGTCTCCTCGCCTGTGTCTGCTCTTGGGTCCTGCTCTAACCGGCACCCCCCGGCATTACATCAGGAGGCTGAAGGTCGCCGTGCACCACGAGCTTCCATCTCGTGTTTCCTGTTACGTCTTGAGGAGGCTGAATCGTGCCGTCCTGTTCTGCAGAGCAGGCTTCATGCTGAAGGCAGCAGGATCAGGCTGCGTGTGCTCAGCAGCGTCCTGTTCTCATGATGATAAGAGCTGTTTGCTGGAGCCTGAAGAGGGATTTGATGCCTCTGACTGTAGCGCAGGTACATTGTGTGTTTTCTCTGATGTGAATGGCTCATTCAGGATTTATCAATGAGAGGATACACTTGAAGCTCAGAGCCTCAGTGAAGAGATGGGCGAGCTGGAAATGAGATCAGAGCAAAGAACCCTCCTGAAGGACGGTCCGGCCCGCCGCCTACAGGACAGAAATCCTTTGAAACACTGATCCAAAAGCCCGCAGACGCTACGCGACCTCACAGAGAAAAACACATTACAAAACAGCGAACACGGAGACTCAGACTCCGGTGAGGTGATCAGAAAGACAAAGGCGACAACGAGAGATCGGAAACGCTGCTCAGATCAGCGCTCAAACTCACGGAGACTCTAAGTCTGCTCCGAGAGCGCCGAAAGGGCGGGAACTTCAGCGTGACCTCAAAGAAAGATGAATGACATCAGCTTAAAGAGACGACCACACGTGTGCAAGAACCCGCTGTTGATGGAGCGCTCGTATGCGCGACGCCCCGAACAGCGTTTCAGCGTCACCGGATCTGCTGCCACATGTCAGCACCTCATGAATAAATCAGACGAGGCCCTTTCTCCTCTCACGCACACGCCAAGGTCACTACGCCGCCATCACGGGGACTCAGACTGCAGCCGTCCAGCTGAATTAGATGTTTTCCACGTGTAGACAGGAAGGAGCCGCCAGCAGGAGGAGGCGGGTATTTGCAATGCTAATGTCTTTGCTTCATGCAGCAGGGATTTTATGGCACTGATGTTTGTTTCCACCTCCTCTCCTCACCTGTCAGCACACAGGACATCGTCCTCCTCTCCTCACCGCTGTGTTCAGTTGGGCTGCACTGATTGGTCGATTCATCGTTTTTCACTTAAAGGAAATAAACTCTGCATATGTTTCTGTTGCTGTGCTGATTTTACTCCATCCACAGGTACTGATCAATGAGTTAAACTGCAGGAATAAAGACATAAAGACCTGGATGGCCGCAAACTTTCTGCTTCTTGATTCAGATCAAACTGAGGTTATTGGCCCTGAAAATCGTAGAAATATGGTGTCTAAGCAGATAGGCCAATGCTAGGCTGATAGACGGACACAGTTTGTCTAACGATGAGCTCGAAGACAAGCAAGCCAGGGTCAGAGCCTCCATCCAGCCTGTAGGGCTGTGTTTCCTGCACAGGATTTAAGGAGCCTGGAGCTGATAATAGCGGCTACGTGTTGGAGGTCATGGTGGAGGGAGAAGGTGGGTGTGGAGATGGGGCAGCTTATAACCCGAGATGGCTCTGACGCTCCTGCAGACTCCCCTCCCTGATTTCTCTCCTCCGCTCGCTCCGAACACTTTCTCTTCCTCTCTGTTTCCTGATGTCAGGACATACGTTATCTGACAGGATTTAATGTGATTTGTTGAGCAGACCATCAGTGCGCTCCCCGGGGTCATCAGTCGAAAAGGTCCATCAGAGCCTCCTCGACCCCCTGCACAGCGTGACAGCTGGTCCCAGGGTAATACAGGTGTATACACATGGAGGTCTCAGAGGTCTCAGGGTTGTATAGTATGGTATCACTTTGTGTAGCTGCTACAGGCGCGGGCTGCTGGGTGACTTCCCATGATGCACTGAGTGTTTCTGTGGCAATGTGAAGACGTGAGTTTGCAGAATAAAACGAATGAGGAAAAATGTGATCTTTACTTTGAAATTTCTTCTTGTAACATTATTTTGCTCACTTGTTTTAAGTTTACAGTAACAGAAATACATCGTTCTGCACATTTGTGGATACTGTTTTCCTAACGTGAAATTTCAAAAAGAAATGAAACAAATTCGTGCTATTTATTTATTCACAGTGGGGAGGAGTTCTTCCAGCTCTGTGCTTTGTCTCCAGCAGCAGCTCCACTTCCTGCCACTTTGTAACAGCAGGAGAAAGTGGAATTTAAGTACCCCAGTAAACAAGTCATCCTCACACACACAGACTCACAGTGCTGACATTTGGAGAGCCAATCAAATGTAAGGACGCTGTTTCAGGACGTCTGTCTCCTCTCTGCTGCAGCTCTGGGCCATCACACAGGTAGTTAGCAGTTAGCTTTACAGCAGGTGGAGAGCGGTGCCACATTAAACTGTGTCCCCCTCCAACTCATCACCACAGCCGCAGCTCAAAGCTCTTCAAACACATTCAAACATCTGCAGCTGAACATCCTAAAAATCCCAAATACTGCTGCTAATAATGACAACAATAATGATAAAGAATCACACAGTAACCTTCACATAATGTACAAACATCAGAAAGAGAGAAACATGACGAATAAATGAACTATGATCAACTCTACAGACCACATTAGAGGTTCTGAGCTGATGTTTAGGTGTAAGAGTAATCTGAGTAATCTGTAATCCTGAATAATCCAGAATAACATGTGAAACCACAGTGGTCACGTGCTGGGATTCAAAGCTGACACCCCTGCAGCTGCTGCGTGGCTGAAGCTTCATAAAAACACAGGTGACCTAAAGCAGAGCTGAGGTGTGTCAGCACCGTGCTGCCGCGCAGAGACGTCTGCAGCTTTGGAGGGATGAAGGCCGGCGATGAGGAGAGAGGGCTCAGCAGAAGCTGCAGCTCAAAGAGCTGAGACAGGATTGTTGCATCTGTGACCATGACTCCAGGACAGAAGGTCAAATGTGAGGAGGCAGCAGGAGGACGCCCTTTAACCCTCGTCACCTCCTGCAGCACCGAGCTGCTGTTCAACACCACCACCTCAGTGTGCGTGCATGTGTGTGTCTGCGTGTGCGTACCGTAGTCACAGGCAGCTCTGGACGCACTCTGAGGGCGGTCTCAGAGGGAGGCGTCCACTGAAGCTGAGCTTTGGCGTGTGTTCAGGATTGGTTGCCATGGTTTTGGTGTTTCTGCAGCTTCAGAATGCTGATTGGTTCTGGGTGTACCTGCACTCAGATGCCACAGGTGTCACCATGGAAACCAGCTCAGACCAAGAAGACAAAAACATTAGGAACAGACACTGTGACTCTCGACTCACTTCCGCCCTGCCTCCACCTCTAACACCACCTCCTCCTCCCTCCATCCAAACTGAACGTCTCGTCGATCTTCCTCGTGTGTCTGATGTTCTTCTAAACTTTGCAGCCTCTCCTCGTCCCCGCCCTCCTCGGCTAGTCGTTTACGCTCACGCCCACTGAACCTCCACCTCCTCTCACGCACCTCTCTCTCCACCCTCACCTCTCCCTTCTCCACCCTTAACTGTCTCCAGCTCTGCGGCAGTGATCCTTCATTTCTCTCGTTTCATCGCTCTCCACTGTGCACCATTTTATTTCTGTGTACGGCGCTAAAATAGCGTTAGCATAACTTTTATCAGCGTCTGGAGGTGGCGAGCAGAAACTGTGGCAGCGGTTTTTATTGAGCGCATAAAGAGCAGCTCCGGCCTGAGTAATCAAGGAAGCAGTGTTTTTGAAGAGTTTACAGCACCCAGCAGTTTCTACTTTAAAATCTGTCGTCAGAGGAGTCATGTGCTACGGTGGCTGGGAGGTCCAAAACGTCCTCAAAGGCGGGGACTGTCTTACCTTTGGAATGACCTGAACGCAGCTCGCTCCGGGCCTCAGGCACACGGCAGAATCATGACCACGTTCCTGCCATCAATTGTTAAAATGCGCCTTTGAAGCCTGAGAGGCGGGGAGGATCAGGACAGGGTCATGTGACTAGCTGCAGACCTCGTCACATGACCACTCCTGATCCACATGGTGCGTTTGCAGCAGTCTGATGTCCGTTTAGGTGAACCTGCAAATATTTAACTCTGCTAAAAACTGAGCCTTAAACACCACGTACATCCGACATCGCCACCAATCAGATATGGGGGAGGAGCTTATTTATGCCCTTTGAAGGCAGTTGGAGCTCAGCTTCACTGAGTTGGTTCAGCCTGACTTTGACACAGAGCCGGGAAGCAAAGGGCGAATCAGGCGAATTGTTGGCGAATGACGTGTTTTCACACAGGTGACGCAAAGCGAAACCTGACTTCACATAGTAAGAGTGCAGCAGGGTCTACGACGAGGCTGCGACTGTTTCCTCCACCTAACGCCACCGAATGTCCGTGAAGAAGACCTCAGAAGGTGAAACGCCTCCAGTGCAGGACAAACATCAGTCTGAGGTTTGAGCTCCGAGCATCGCCCCTACTTTATGCTCGCTGCCGACACCGTCCGTGATTTGGTGTCGCTTCAACTTCGTGGGTTTTTGCAATGTGGCGCAGCGTTGTCTGCGAGTGCGCCGGTCCATACAGGAAACATCTGTGGACGTCACTCAGACCGAAAGCTTCCTGCAAATAAAAGTTTTGGCAAAGTTTCCCTTAAACTTTGAACAAAGTCCTGAAGAAGTATCAGCAGCAGCTTCCTGATGCTGTGAAGCTCAGACCGTAACTTCTGACACACTACGACGACCGCAGCCACGAAGACGTCCAGCTTCACGTCTGAGGTGACGTCTTTCCAAGGTCAAAGTTTCACTTCCTGTCCTGCTTTGAGAGGTTTCCTGAATCCTCCTCGCTCGTATTGTTCGGCTCTGAGGGACACTCAGGTGCACGCACCTGTCCGGGTCTCGGCTCTGCGGTTTCTACCTGGTGCTCTGATCTCTTCGTGAACTCTGAACTCGCTGTTCCTGCCGTCGATGGTTTTCCTCCACGCGCCTGCGCGCTCTGACACGCTGAGCTGAGTGAGCGTCGCTTCACCGCCACAGATGGTGGAAACGACGGGTGAGACCTCAGTGATGAAGGTTTATTAAAGAGCAGCTTTTATGGACATGATGAAGAGCCTCCGTCTGCACTTTGTGTTTACACACAGTTTTAATTTTTCACTTCATCAAACTTTATGCGTACGGCCTCTCGGGCAGGTCAGAGGTTCAAAGAGCGTCACGAGCGTCCAATTATTTGGATAAATGAACCAGTCTGTGCGCTGAGAGCGAGTCAATAAAATGAGAAGCAATCCAACAATAAATCCGCCACAAATGGAAATGAAGAGCCTCACAGAGCGCCGCGCTACAGCAGCAGAGGACATCAGCAAACCAACAGCGTGTCAAAACTTTATCGAAACGCCTCCCAGGACGCCACACGGTGACACGGACGTGGCGCCGAGACGAGAAACGTTTCCCTGTGAACCATAAAACACAGAAGTGTGCGGATGATTTCGCCAGGCGCCGACCGGACCGCAGCTGGGCCTGACGTAGATAAGTTGGAGTCTGTTTCAGCGTTTGCACCTGATGGAGTTAACCTCCACCTTTGTGCCTCACACAGAAACGGCAGGCTGCCTGACGCCGCCTCAGTGAGACGGCCATCTTTGATGTGGTTTCAGAGAAGAGGAGCACGTTTTCATTGGGGGGAGGGCTTTAAATGAGGGGGGAGGAGTCTGTCTGCAGCATGCTGGGCCAGACTCGTTGTTTACTACCAATTGTCCAATCAGAGCCGCAGGAGCAGCCGAGCGCTTGGCCCCACGTGACGGCGAGAAGACGGCAGTAACAGGAGTCATGTGAGAACATCGTAAGGACGCAGCAAGCATTTCAGCTGAAACACGCCGAAGAAAGAAAACGACCTTCATCGTGTCAGGAAAACAGCACAGGGACGCCACGAGTCACAGGGAAGCAAGGAGGCGAGGAAGGATGAAGACTGCGACAGAAAGGGAAGAAGTGCAAAGGAAATAGGAGGCAAGAGAAGTGAAGCAGAATTATAGAAACACAACGTGAAGCTGGAAGAGGCTCTGAGGCTGTCTGCTCAGGAGGAGGGTCACTCCAGCTCGGCTGAAAAGCTGCCAGATGTGCAGCACTCAGACAGATGTGTACAGACAAAGAGCCAAACAGCTGCAACAGAGCAGCGCCACCTACAGCTACAACCACAGACTGTATATGAGCGATGACGTCTGGAGGGCTCACTTCAGTCTGCATCCACAGAGACCTGCTGATCACTCAGCTCAAGCTCCGCCTCCTCACAGATGGACATTAAAGCAGGTGAGCTGATAAGAGCGCTGCCGTTTGGGCTCTATCAGTCGTGTCATCTTATCGCTGATTCACATCAGCCTCGCACAGACCTGACTGCACGATCGTGCGCACACCTGTCAGAGAGCAGCAGGTGTCCCTCCAGAGCTCAGAGTGGACCGTCACAGCTGAGGGCCAGCAGCTCACACAGGCTTTAAACAAACCACTGACTCCGCCTCCTCGCCGATGTTTGCCTTCGTCTGCTTGGAGCAGACAGACGCTGCTCTCGCTGCCCGTTTCTGACGTCCGTCACCTCTTTGTAACGAAGCAAACACACCTGTGTGTCCAGCTCGCACCTGCGGAGGTCTCCGACCCCGAGACCGTGGTCATCAGGGAGGAGCTCGTGTATGTCAGGGTGTCTTTTGCACGCGAGGCGCTGACAGACGGCAGGAACCCTCACCTGTGCACACGAGCTGCAGGTGGGGACTGCAGGGATGAAGATACTGTAGATGAGCTGGACACGTGCAGGTGTGTCTGCTGCCACAGCTTTGTAGAAGAAGACGTGCGTGCAGACTGTCGTGCAGGTAAACGCCGCGGGCTCATTAAACCTGCGTCAGGTGGTGCAGGGCCTTGTGTTCCTTCAGAGCGCGGCGTAGTTTCTTGCTGACGTGACGCAGGAAGCGAGCAGCCTTTCTGCGGGTCTGAATATTCTCCCCGCTGCTCCCCTAACTCTCAGCCCCACCCCGCCTGCTGTGACTTCTCCCCGTTAATGGCGTCGCTCAGACTGTGACAGCAGGGCCATAACACATAAAGACAGTGGGCTGAACTCAGTGAAAGCCACTCTGGGAAGCCCATTACAGCACAGCCGTGCCTCTTTATGCATTCTTCCCGGGCCCGTATCGGCCCTCTATTGGGATCACGGGGCCACGGCTTCGGACACAGGGGCAATATACACACTGCATAAAACATTAATGGCGTGGCTCGGCCGGCTGCCGCTCTCTGCTGCAGGCGAGGGTCGAGAACACGGCGGGTAATAAAACACAATCCTTCACCGGCTCATAAAAAGTGTCGAGAGTTTGCTTCTGAGTGAGGCGAGCTTCCCGAGTCTCTTTACCGCCGCTGACACGAGCGAGCGGCGTGACTGAAATACAGCCGTCACCAGGACGGTACCTACTACACAGCTCTAAAGGGTTAAAGGTCAGAGGTCAGCAGCAGTGGAGATGGATGAACCTCTGCTCGTTCAGGAGTCAGGCTGTTAAGAGAGACAGAGGTTAATAACAGGTATGATTCAGTGCAGAGAGGTCTGTTAACACATAGTGAGGAAGAAACACTCAATGCATCATGGGAATCCCCCGGCAGCCTATTGCAGCATAACTAAGGGAGGATTCAGGGTCACCTGGTCCAGCCCTAACTATATGCTTTAGCAAAAAGGAAAGTTTGAAGCCTAATCTTGAAAGTAGAGATAGTGTCTGTCTCCTGAATCCAAACTGGAAGCTGGTTCCACAGAAGAGGGGCCTGAAAACTGAAGGCTCTGCCTCCCATTCTACTTTTAAATACCCTAGGAACAACAAGTAGGCCTGCAGAGCGAGAGCCAAGTGCTCTAATAGGGTGATATGGTACTACAAGGTCATTAAGATAAGATGGGGCCTGATTATTTAAGACCTTGTATGTGAGGAGCAGGATTTTGAATTCTGGATTTAACAGGAAGCCAAAACAGGAGAAATCTGCTCTCTTTCTAGTCCCTGTCAGGACTCTTGCTGCAGCATTTTGGATCAGCTGAAGGCTTTTCAGGGAGTTTTTAGGACATCCTGATAATAATGAATTACAGTCGTCCAGCCTGGAAGTAATAAATGCATGAACTAGTTTTTCAGCGTCACTCTGAGACAGGATGTTTCTAACTTTAGAGATGTTGCACAAATGGAAGAAAGCAGTCTGACATATTTGTTTAATATGTGCGTTGAAGGACATGTCCTGGTCAAAAATGACTCCAAGGTTCCTCACAGCGTTACTGGAACAAAACACCTCTGAGATGAAACCATTAACTAACCCCGTTCTCCCCTCTCTCTCCCACCAGCTGTACATCCAGACCACCACGCTGACCATCTCCATGAACCTCAGCGCGTCCGTGGCCCTCGGCATGCTCTACATGCCCAAAGTCTACGTCATCATCTTCCACCCGGAGCTCAACGTGCAGAAGAGGAAACGATCCTTCAAGGCCGTCGTCACGGCCGCCACCATGTCGTCCCGGCTGTCGCACAAGGCCAGTGACCGGCCCAACGGAGAGGCCAAGACGGAGCTGTGCGAGAACGTCGACCCCAGCAGTAAGTACCTGACACCGCACAGTTAGAAGAGCTCATCCAAACACCTCGAGTGACGTCTCAAAGGTTCTGTTTCTCTCACAGAAAAGAGAGCGCTTTCTGTGAGTTTAACCGTTTTATCAGATTCATTTTTTTGGTACTTCGAATGATCTGGAATAAATCCAAACCTCAGGTGTTTCGTTCAGATCATAAATAAAATTCTGTGGCTAAAACGTTTCTTTGAAATTTGAGCATAAAACTGAAGATGTCACAGACTTGTTCCCTGTTGTTCCCGGAGGTGAAACGTTGACCCTGAACACGATGTTTAAATCTGCCTGTGACGAGTCTGTGGAGCCGGCGTGTGTTTGGACGTCCTGATCGCCGCTTTCAGGCAGACACTCAGTTTCTGTGCTTCAGGCTGAATGAATGAAGCGATGAAAATAAAGTCTGATGCATGTGATCATCAGCTGCTAAGCTACGTTTAGCAGGAAGCAGCAGGAAGGAGAGGAGGGTTTTATTAAATGTTGAACTGTTCCTTTACAAATGCATGAGTGCATGTGCTAATCACGTCTCTGAATACAAACCGGCTTTTATTTTTGCAGCCCTGTCTCCAAGAACTAACGTTTATATGCTGAACACCAGCGTGGGTCTAAACCTGCGTGATGATTGGCTCGTTAGGATACATTATCGGCCTCGTTGTCCTCGTTAGCGTCTCTCCAAACTTCTGAAATACATGAAAAGTCAGATTTTCAGGATCTGTGGGGCGGATTAGCAGCTGATCTCACAGAAAGCAGGGAGTCTGTGTTTGAATGAGCTCCAGTTAATACTGAGAAATCTGAGACATGGATTTAATGTAAAGGCTGAAGAGGACGACTCTGCTGATTCCTGTCATTAACTGAACACGCCCACAGTTTTAATCAATGAGCTAAATGTCTGTAAGAATAATCCATCTGAAACAGAAGCACACGCAGTACGGCTCACGCTGTGCGCTGCCCCTCAGCAGGCTTCCTAACGCTGGCCAATCAGAAGAAGGTGGGCCTTAAAGAGACAGAGGATGAACTAGCGAGCTGCACCAAAGTCCGGGGCTTTTTGAACTGTGACTCATGCAAAGCTGCTCCAGCAGAGTGTGAGATAAGAGGAGATATTTAACCTTTACCATCGTGAGGTAACACCGCTCCCAGGGTGGAGCTCCGTGAGCCCCGCAGCCACCCCGGCCACCTCGCCACCAGGCCTAGGCGTCTTTTCTGGGAGGGCTGCTGCTCACTAACTCTGGGCCACATGTAACTTCCTTTAGTTCCACAGAGACGCTGAAACAACAGGTTTATCAGTCATTCCTTCATCAAAGTGACGAATCGTTTTCAAACAGTAAACTCGCCGGTATGGGTTCACACTCAGACGTGTCGACGATGGACCGTCGCTCTGATCGTTCTCCTCTCAGAACAAATCACACCAAGAAACGTCTCCGTGACATCATCAGTGACATCATTCAGACTGATGATGTTGGAGTGAACGGGGCTGCGGGGGCCTGTTCTGCTCTGTCCTCCAGTGCATGGAGCAGAAATCCATCTGAGCCAGAAACGGCGTTTACAACATTTTTCCTGCTTTCGTGGCGAGCTGATGTCACCTCGTCACAGGTTTCATCACCCGCAGGCGCAGCCTGACAAAGGACCGGAAGTTCCCTGTGGGCGGAGCCAATCACCATCACATGACAGGAAGAGGCGGCTGACAGCAGACCAAACTGAGCTCGAGGTCATTAATGCTTCAGCGTGAGCTCACAGGCTGCAGCTACACGAGTCCTAACAGGAAGTCAGCCATTCTGGAGACACCTAAATGTCCTCGGAGACGCTCCTGAACTCGATCACAGCTGCTCTGAGTGACGCTAAAGGAACGCGAGGTGGGAACGAGCAGGTGCAGGACGAGGATGCGCTCCTGACGCCGCTGAGAAACGCCGCAGTAATAGCAGAGTCAGCGGAAAGCTTCGGCTCGCAGCTTCTCAGAAATAGTTGAATAGTTGAAATTACATGTCTGTGTGATCAAATTACCAGCTCACAGTGGGGTTCCCTCTGGGACCACTCACCAAATCATGTTTTTCTCCCCCTCACAGGCTAATTTCATAATTTATCAGAGGTAAGAGCAAATTAATCTTCTGCTTCTGCTTTGCTGTCCCGACCTTGATCCATTTTCTCCTGGAGGTCTGAGGAGGAGGAGAGAGACCCGAGTGGGGAGGGGATGTAAAAGTGACGTCCTCGGCTCTTTACCGCCCTCTTTCAACCGACTTTAACTTTTACACGAGGAGGTTGTAGCGTGGCGCTCCGAGCGGCAGATTTAAGGCCGTCCTCCGGTGCTTTAACTGCACGTCCGACCCCCAGTGACCTCCGGGGTTCCTGCGCCGCTCCTGAGTCCATCAGGATGTAAAGTGTGCAGCTGTTGAACCTGCTGTGAAACATCCAGCCGACGCAGCAGGCCTTCATCCAGCTTTGGGCTCTGCACGTGCTCAGAGAGTGTCCCAGTCATGGCCAATCCAGAGCTCCCAGAGCCCCCGTGAGACCACTGTGTCCGCCACCTCACCCGGGACCCTCACACAGCCCACCGGGCTTTCGCCACACCGAGTGATCGGGCAGATCGAGGAGCCTAAGTTTGGTTGTTTCCTGATGTGCAGGATCTTCCTGTTGAACCTCTGAAGCCCCTCCCGGGACCCCTGACGCAGAGACGGCTCTGCCTCAGTGAGCTAATTTAATACACCGTGTCACCAGGGGAAAGCGCGCATGTAGCTCCTCCCACACCACAGATGTCAGGATTTAAAACGTATGCTTGATTTGTGGAGCTGCATTAAAGAAATATAGACACAAATGGGCACCAAGTCCCAGAATCAGCAGCCGTGGTGGTAACGTGATCCACGCACGCGTATCGGCTCGAACAAGAGGCTGTAACTGCAGCTCGCACGCCACCTGTGCAGGCGTGGCGTTTCTGTAACGTGCTGAGCTCTCTGCTCTTCATGATGGCAGAGTACAAATGCAAACATCAGCTTTCAGAGTCCAGAGTTCCTCAGTGGCCGTGACGGCGGCCGTCTGCAGGGTCTGTCAATAAGAATCACTCCTGTCCTCGTCCTGCAGACATCGCAGAGGAGACGCCAGAATCTGAGAAACAGTGGCGGTAAAACCGGGTCCTGGTCTGATTGATTAATCTGGATCAGCTTCAGCTGCTCTCAGTAAAACTCCGGAGGCTCCTCGAGGCGCCGTGGCTGTAACCATAAATAATGACACCCCCGCGGGAAAACCTCAGTGGCGCAGCCCGAGGCCCCGTCATAATTACAGCACATCAGTCACTGTAGTTAGTTATGGCACACCGGGGGGGGGGCAGAGCCATCTGTGGGCCGGCCCACGCTCGCCACTCCGCCTCCCCTCTCATTCGGCCTCGAGCGTCTCAGCGCTCCCCTCCTCCTTCACTTTGTAAATCCTCTCTTTCCTCCTCCTACTCCTCACCTCCGTCTCCATCCTCCCCGCTCCTCCAGCTGATTCCACCACAAAGACCGCTTTCTCGCTGTCTCTCCATCCTGCGGTACGAGGCCTCGCCGCCTCTCTCTCCACGCCGCCGGCAGAGGCCGAGACGAACGTTTATTTTTGGAGCGATTTGACTTTCCAACACTTCCGCGGTCTGTGAGTCAGCAGCTGTGAAAACAGCCCAGTGCAGCAGCACGCCGAGGCCAGAGATGGCCGACTGATCCATGACAGGACCGCGGAGGATTTCTGAGCGTCGTGACGGTAATCAGATCCTCGTTAGTGGGCCTCATGTGACCACACCCCCAAAAGCCTGTAGGAAAACCGGCGGTAGTATCTTGTGTTTCCAGCAGGGGGAGCAGCCACAGGTGAAGCTCATCAATTATTCCTGTTGATATTCTGTCATTGAGCTGAGCCTGTGTGTAAAAGTGTGACACAGGTTTGTATACACGCGTGTGTGAAAGGTCATACAGACTGGCGTTTTCTCCCCTCTGTAACGATGAGGCCGAGAGCGACCAGCTCCCTGACCGATGCTCCTCAACGAGTAATCTCACTCTCTGCACGGAGCAGAAATAAACGTGTTTCCCAGACGTCGGATTTCTGGGGTCTGTGAGTTTTCTGAGACGCTTTCAGCTGCGTTAAAGGAGACTCAGTATCATTTAATCTGGAACCATTATTTTAGGCCTAATTATAGCCAGACTGACTGTTTATGATGAGTGTTGCACAGAAACAGTCTGACTGCAGACGGGGGGGTGGGGGGGGGAGAATGAACAGAAACGTCTTCTTTTTTTTGACTGAGTTAATTTATTCGGTTATCGAAGCATGCGCGCCTCAGATCATCAGGCTCCGCCCACCGCTGTCAGACGAGCTGGAGATGTTGCTCCTGAATGTGAATGAGACACAAAGTCAGAGCTGCTCAATATGCAAACGCAGCCGTTTTCTCTTTTATCTGCCACGATTGATGGCGACTCCTGGTTCCCAGCCATTCGTCACCGGACGAATGCTGAGGGTCAAGTGCCAGCGGGGGCGCTGCAGCAGGGAGATATGGAGGTGGTGGAGCTGCACAGCTCACCTTGAACCCCTCGAACACGTCACGCTCAGCTTCCTGCGTCATTCAGGAGCCGCGTGCTAACTCTGCAGAGCTTCAGCACTGACACGGATCAGGTGTCTGCAGGAGCTCGGCTGGACCGCACACCCACAGCAACGCACCATATTTACTCACAGATAAATCCACGGCAGGGAACAGATGTTACAGGTTTGTGCTACAAACGAGCAACGTGGCGAGTGCTTTAATGAAGAGAGCGCGGCGAGCCGATCGAGTGTTACAGGCAGGAACATGTTAGAGACTGATCCTTGAGTTTATTCCAGGTGCAAAACACAGGGAGCCGAATATTTCAATGAACTCTAATAACAATGTTTGCGTCACACAGTACAGCAGCATGTTTGCCGTCCTCCATCAGAGGCTGAAGCTCGTCGTAGGACTGCCACCGCGGGCCGACACCTGAACACGCGTTTGATTCACGGCTCAGCGAGCTGTTAGTGAAACACCTGCAGCTGGAGGTGTTCTCCAGGTCTGTGGGCACGTCATGTTGAAATGACGGCGCTGTTGTGGGGGCGTAATCCATGAAATCTACGGCATGGAGACACGAGGCAGGCTGTTCCCACTGAGTACAAGTACAAAAACACACAAAAGTACACAAACCTTTCAAACATCCATGAACTCTTTATTTACCAGCGTGTATTTACAGGCCCGACGGACGTCTTTCGTCAGTTTGGCTTTAAATTTAAAACCGTTTGAATTTTGCAGTCATTTGAAGATTTGCTTATAAGATGGTAAATAAAGGGTTAAAAGCATTTTTCCAAGATGTGAAGACTCTACTGAGCATGTGCAGATGAATGATCCCTCACAGATTCAGTCTTTTCATCAGCTGCCATCTTTCCATCTTCAGCTCTTTAGCGCCACCTGTGGCTCAAAGTTAGACCCACCGCAGCGGCTGATCGGTCGACCCTCAGATAAGCCCACACTCCTTTTGTTTCTCCCTCTGCTGCAGATGCTTTTGAGTTATGACCTCTCACCGTCCCGTCCTCCCTGCTGAGAGTTCATAATTCAAGCTTTACTTACCCGAACGTCTGTCATCACCTCATCCCTGCTCCATCATTAACCTTCACCTCTGCTCTTCAAGCAGCCGTGAGGACCGAATCTGACCTCTGTGTCTCCTGCCGTCCCCAGGTCCAGCAGCTAAGAAGAAGTACGTGAGCTACAACAACCTCGTGATCTAACGGCGCTCCTCCGTCACTGCAGAGCGAGATGTCTGATCTCCTGCAAGAAGGACGAGCAACGGGAGAAAAGCGGCGACGTGCAGGACTTTTTCTTTCTCTTCTTTTGGTCTCATGTGCTTCACCGCCCATCGAAGACGTTCAGGTGCAAAGCGGAGCGTGGTGGGACGACCTCTGAACTCTGACCCCTCCGGGTCGAGAAAAGCTCCAGAAATAAAAATCTAATTGTTTTGTCGTTGAAGTGATGCCAGTGGTTGTGAGGTCGAACGCGGCGGATGCATCGGGCGGCGATGACTGGGCGGCGCCGATGGGCTCCGTGCCGCCGGTGATGTCAAACGAAGTGTGAGCCCGCCCCCTCGTGTCTCTTTATGTACTTCCAAACTGCAAGTTCTCACCTTCCTGTCCGCGTGTGTAGTTCTTTATGGCTTATATGTCGGCCTCTTTCCGTTGGTTTGATTTCTGTTGGTTTGTAAGACGGCTGCGGTTGCCATGCCGACGACAGATGTACTTTGCTTCTCGGTTTTATTGAAGCCATATTCTTCTTCGCTCGGAGATTTGGAGGGCTTCGCTCGCGCTGCCACCTGGACTCAGATTTTTATCCTGCAAACGTGAGAAAAAAAAGCCTCTGAAAACAAAGTTTTATGACTCGCTTGGCTCGTTTGCTCCTGACTACATATCCCAGAATCCACTGGGCTGCATGCAGGAAACAGCTGCAGGGCTGAAGGCAGCAGAGGATTTTACAGTGCCCGCTCTGGGGGTGTCTGCTGGCAGTTAGCCACTGTGTAGCCTCGGAGCGGTACCTGCACCGTCCTGACCCCAGTCCTCTTACTCCACCCACACCCCTGCGGGTGGAGTAAGAGGACTTATTTTACTCTTTCTTGGACTTGGCCTGTTCCCATCAATCAGGGACCAAACATGGTTTTATTGTCCCCCTGAAAAAGACAAGAGGTCGTTTCAAAAATACACAATCATTGAAATAAACTTCTTTAATAAACATGATTAAAAAATATCATACCTGAGCTGCATGGTCACAAGCTTACGTCCGTGCTGTTGGCCCCTGCAGCTCCACCCTCAGCCTCTTTTACCAGCTACTACAGCGTTTACCCATCACAGTCTATTCATTAAAAAATCTTCACGGTGGAAATCAGAGTTTAAAAAACAGATGAAATCCAAACAGTGAAACAGAGTAAAAGAGGTTGAAGCCTTTTGGAGAGTCGTGCTCCATTTTTTTTTGCTTATATGTCGACGATCTGATGCTCTGAAAGTTAAAACGAACGACTGGGAGCGCCGAGACCTGCTTTACCCTCTGCTTCCTGTTTGGACCTCAGTCACGCCGGCCTGGAGACGGTTACTCGCACGAGCAGATTAACGAGGTTTATTCCAGGTGAGAATCAGCTGAATGAAGCAAACCCTCAGTGTTGTGAGAAACGGCGTTTTCAGAGGCTTTGACAAACACAGCAGGTCTGACCGTTCAGCTGGCCGTGACACGGAGCCAAAACAGTTTTTAAGTGTTTTTAAAGCCGTTCGTGGTCACCTGATGAAACATTCCCTCCCCGACATGCGTGTTCTTCTCCACACACTGTTTGTAGGTGTTTGATGGCGGCGGTGGGGGTGAGGGGCGGACCCTTACCCCGAGGGAGCCTCCTTCGGTCCAGGCTGAGTCTCTGCTGATTTCATGGACTAAAAAAACCAACTAAAGGTGTCGATGTCGAGGTTGTCAATGCATGCCTGATATGTTTGATGTTGAACCAGAAAAAAAGTTCTGTGCCACAGTCGATCCCACCTGTCTGCTCCGAATCGTCCGTTCTTCGGTTCCTCGGAAACGTTCTCGCTCGGCAGAATGCGGCTTTGTTCGGTTTCTTATTCCCTGCGGGAGAAACACACGGAGAATATATATTTAAAAAAGAAAAACACGTTTTAAAAAGTGGAAGCATGTATGTTTTCTACTGTTTGTACTTGGTATATTCATGTTGCCCTTGCTGCTTATGTGCCAATGTTGTGGGAGAGATTTACATTTGGCCACTCATGCAACTATTCTGTGGTGTCGTCCAAGAATGTATCAACATGAAATAAAACATTTGGTTATTTTTTTTAGAAACGCCGTCTGTGTATCCATGACGACCCTGAAACACGCTCTCGTGTGACCCTTCACAGCAGCTTTGCATGATTCACTGTTCACAATAATCCTTCTTTATCTTACAGCCCGTCACTTCCTAGTCTAAAAAAAGGCCCCTCCCCCTTCCTTAAATCCAGCTTTCTTCTGATTGGCTGCCTCTTAAGACGCTCCTTAAGATGACCATATAAGAATGTTTCTTCACTATGAGGAAGTCCTGCTCAGCTCGCTTGAGCGGCTGCACGACGCACGCCGTCCGGCTGGTCACCAGCACAGAGAAGCTGCTCTCTGAGCGACTGAGAGCGGCGAAAGACGTGATGTCAGCCTGTGAGCTGCAGCGTCACCTACACATGCGCGTATATGTGCACATGTGCAGTAAAGCAAACAGAATGGAGCTCTGTGTCTGCAGACGGCGAGCGCACAGCACAGATAAGCTGCGCTCGCCTGGCCTCTCCACATCTTTATCTCCAACATGGAGATAAGCTGCTGCGTGGAGAAAAGATGGAGGTCGAGGAGGTCGGCGATAAGACCGCATCTGCCCGGCCATCAGCCAAACGTGGAGGTCAATGGAAGCACTGCCCGTGGTCAGAGAGGTCGCCGCGTCACTGCAAACTCGCAGACACTCAATGATTTACATGTCGAGGAAATCCGTGAAAGACGCTTCGTCTTGTCTGGCGCCGCGTGGAAACAGCACACGCTGCAGCTGACCTCGAACACAGCGTTCACACACACCGAACACACGCCCCCCAGAGCACATCCAGGTTATTTATGAGATTATATCCACTGCAAGTGTCACTCGTGTGGACGTGTGAAACGTGTAACAGGTCCACTCAGAATGAACTCCCTGATGCTTCAACCCCACATGAGAAGAGTCCAGAGAGATCCTCCACGTGCTCGCTTGAACCCTGCCAGCCTCTCAGAGAGCCTGCGCTCCGTGGTTTACATGTCCCGGTGGAAAAAGGCCGGAATACTGATCCACTTTTTAAAGAGGAAGAAGAAAATCAGAAGAAACAAACTTCTCCCTGTGCGTCTCTTTGCAGTTAGCCCCTCCCCCTGAAGCCCTGCCAGTAACGATAGAGCAGGACTTTGGCCGCCTCCCCCCGCACGTCCTCCTCAGCCTGCCTGAGCCGCAGATAAGAGCGGCTGTGGGGAGGGCTCGGCTTCGTGTGGATTCACATAACTAACCTTTGGTGTCCAATTAGATTAGCCGCCGCCAAACCAATTAGTGTTTCTGTGAGGAAGGAGGAGATGCCAGCAGTCGTATTAGCACTGATATCCTCGCAGCAGGCAAACATGCTGACGGAGCTCTTCAGCAGCCACTGCAGTGGAAAATGCAGCTTGTTTGCAATAAGAGAAAAAAGTTTTGGAGCTGGAACAAAAAGCGTCCGGCTTTAACGAGTCAGAGGAGCCTGACAGCGAGGCCGGGTTCATTTCCTGTCCCGAGGAGACAAATGCAGCTCATCCATTAATGAAGCGCGCCGTTTATCGCCCTTCCAGCCCGGACTGCTGCGAGCACCACGAAGCATCGTTTAAAGCAATCAGAGCGGCTTCGCTGTCACGCTCCGGAGCGCTGAGCTCTTTGGGGCGTTTGGGAGGAAACAGGAAGTAAGCGTTGCCACGGTTCAGTAAACTAGTCCCCGGGCGACAGCTTGAATCACCTGAGCACGACTCGTCCCAGGTGAAAGGACAAAGCACAGCACTCTGATGTACACCTCGCTCCACAGACACACACAAGCAGTTACACAAAAACTATTTGACATATCAGTTAAACCCATAACAGTGACACAGATGTGATGAAAGAGCTGAGATCCATGAAGATCAGCAGCAGGACGGCCGACAGCCCAGCTGAAGCACACCTGATTCAGTGTGTTGTTTCCACAGGTAAAGGCAGGGTCACCTGTCACCTCACACTATTATTACATGATACTTATAATATAGCTCCCTGTATTATTGGTCACATGATGTCGAGAGTCCGGATCAGCCTATCAGCTACAGCCACCTGTGGGTCAAAGAGGCCACGCCCCTAATAATGCAAACTTTACAGACTTTAAAGCCTTAATATAGTTTAACAGGTAAGTTATAAAATCAGGTGTCATGAGGTAGGGCTGGGTGTCGTCACTGATTTCTGGAATCGATTCAATTCTGATTCACAAGGTCCCGAATCGATTCGAATCAGTCAGAAATATTATAATTCTGATCACTTATCAGCACATATCCATATTTTATATCTATAAAAAGAAAGCTGACACTGTGAGACTTTATCACAGGTGTGAGCGTCGCAGCAGAGGCCTTTGTGTCAAAGTAGCTGAGGATGAAACAGAAACACATGAAGGTTTTCCTGGTCTGGGATTTTATAGCAGATGACCCTGAAAATATTCAGCAGTCGATCAAAAACTGAAGAGAACCATGACTCAACATCTGAACATGACCTGATGCTGAAGCGTAGTTTGGATCTTTTCTTGCTGCTGGTTCGGTCAATATTGTTTGGAGAGCAACAAAACTGCAGCTTCAGAATCAAACACAAAGAAGACGTAAACACAAAGCGCCGACCCAACGAAACATCAGAATCAGCGAGCTGTCGGCTTTCAGCCCCGACCGTGTCCGTGCCGTCGGGGGCGACAGCTCGCTGATTCTGATGCGTCGGCGGGTCGGCGCTTTGTGTTTACGTCTTTGTGCAGAATCGTGTTCCTGCTCTCATTTACTGTTTCAGCTGTTTGGTGGTTGTTGGAATTTGTGAGGTTTAACCTGAGATTCTGGCGTTTGGAGTAAAAAATAAATTTACATTTAAAAATAGTTTGGGGGTTTTAATGAATCGATATCACGTTATCCAAGCTAGAATCGATTGTAATCGATAAATGGATCATCAAAACCCGCCCCTGCTATGAAGGGAAACACAGGGCCTATGGGGGCTGACTCACTGCTGCCCCTGCTGGATGTCAGAGAAACTGCAGCAGGTCAGGAACCTTATTCATGTGATCCAGACTGTTGACGCTTCATGCCCCCCCCATAAAGTTCAGACTACAGCGGCTGAAGAAGAAGAGCTCCTGCATCAGCGTGTAGGCTGAGGAGCACAGAGCAGCCGGCAGTTTAATCACGATGGAAAAAGTAAAAGCGAGAATAGAAGCTGCAGCCAATCACGTCCCTGTGCTCAGCCTCAGTCCACGCCTCCTCCGCAGCTGTCTCTGCTGATTTCATCATCACCCTCCAATAACACGCCAAACCTCTCCTGACCTCCAGCCTCTACAAACACAGAATAGCAGCAAAACATTGAGCGGAAGGATCGACCCCCTGCTGCTGGGACCACCTGCATGTCCTCAGCTCCTCCTCGTGTCCCCCTCATTCACACACACCTGTGGTATAAGTCACAGGACTGCTCTTGTGTCACAGAAGGGTGATGGGCGGGTGTGAGGAGATAAAGAGCAGCTGATGACATCAGCAGGAGGCTGAAGGCAGCCCCACCTAAAGCACAAACTGCTGATTCAGAGTTTCCTCCTTCAGCAGACGTTCATCAGGGATTCTCTGCCTCCTCTGACAAAAAAGGGCCGGTAATGACAAATATTTCAATATTTGAATGTCTACTGTGAGATAAGCCCAACCTCGTGGCGAGGCAATTAAAGCAGCACGAATGGAAATGGACGATTTATCATCGGGAAGCATCACTGACGAGTGCCGGCTACGGAACAAAAGTCCGGCTCTGACACGGCGCCGGATGGACGTTATTGCTCGGCGGCATCGGCGTCTGCACTTGATGAGGTCCCCCCTGCTATCGGCTCAGAGATAGCAGGTGTCAATGGAAACCAATTTAAGGCGTCCACAGCAAAGTGAGTTATTAACCCGCCTGCCAAAGAACTGTATCTTCCCCTCTCCCTCTTTATTTTGGGAAGAGCGACAGAATGAAAGTGAGAGCGGCGCTTTCAGAAGTCGATTAGTGCTTTGACACTTTGTCTTTTTAAACGCTCGAGTTAGACGCTGAAGCTTCCCAGAGGAGAGGGAGGAAAGACGCTCGTGTCCTTCAAGTGGAAAAGTCAATCACTGTGACTGACGGGAGTCTGGGCCCACGCCACCCACCCAGGGCCGCCCTCTTTCTCCCAGCCACTGCTGCGTGCACGCAGAGGGGTACAGGAAGCCGTCACCACACTTCCTGTCCCAGCATCGTGACGGCCCCAGACTCAGGGCGGACCTTTAACTGATCCAGCGCTCTGTGACCTGAGAGGCCTGCAGAGTGGGAGGAACCAGTTTATTGGTTTTTGGATGGTGGAGAAAGCAAAGAAGCACCACGCAAACGTTTGTGGACTCCAGGAAGCTCTGAGATGGTCCACAGACCACGTTCTCGTGATGAGTCTGGATTAACATGGAAGTTTCACGTCGTGCGAAGCATCGTTTGCTGGTGTCTGGAGAAACACACATTCTCGTTTAGCTGTGTTAGTGAGGACATCTCATTGCTTTCCCTAACCTAACTGTAACCCTGACATCAAAACCACATCTCACACACGTAATGGTTTGATGTTACTGTTGTTTACATGAACATGTGACTAATATCCACACTGATGCACACCAAAAGAAACTATTCAGGGTTTAAAGGTGACACAGTCTGGCGAGGGCAGACTGTATGAATTGAAAAAAGGACCCAAAATGCAGCCTCCAAGGAACAGGGAACCAAACCTGAATGTTAACAAAAAGCGAGCCGTTTAATATGGCTGGTAAAAAAGGTACAAACAACAGGGCAAGGCAACCTGAAGCAAAATTAACACAAACCTAAACTGGGAAATCTAAACAAGCAATAAGAAAAACCTAGACAAGGAACTTGGAAGCATGGCGTGGACAACAGACGACCTGACAATCACACACTGAAAACAGAGGACTTAAATACACAGCAGGTGATTAGGGGAAGTGGGAACACCTGGAGGAACAGCTGACTGACATGAGCCTAATGAGGGGACAAGGGAAGTGAAACTAAATACAATGAACAAAGAACACACGACTCCTTCAAAATAAAACAGGAAACATGAGACAGACACGATAATACAAACTTGATAACATAAGACACGCAGCATGAAACACGAAGGGTGAGGGGAACTTAAATACAGGGGAAGAAAACACAAGGAGTCTAATAACCTAATGAACAAAATAAACTCAAACTTAAAACGCTGGGTCAAAGGACCCAGGATCATGACAAAACTTGGAGGCAGGAAGGACGTGGTGAGACGCGTTTCCGTGTTTCATACATGTTTGATTAGGTGTTAAAAACAAATCCAGAGGACAGCTGAAAGTCTCTGCTTCTAAACTTGTGCAGAGCCGATGGGACAGTTCATGTCCAACCACCCGGTCTCTGCGGGAGATGGGACACACTCGACGCCAAAAGGTGGAGCTCCTAATCTGCGACGAGCTGACGCTACGACATGAAGGTTCAAAGAAACCCCAAAAATAAAAGCTGCAGAGATGCAGCAGCGTCGTTGGCATTCGGCGCATGCTTCGCTGAAACCACACTTCTGCCTCCTCTCGCAGCTCGCTGCGCTCGCAGAGATGTTCATTTTCAGATTTCACACTTGATTTAGAGCCAAACCAGCAACATTTAGAACTCAATCAATCTTCCTGTTTTACATACAACCTGAAAGAGCCGTAATTTTCCAATCAGCCTCAGCAGTTGCTGCTGTCACTTCCAATGTATCGCAACATCCCCCAAAACCTTCAAGACCGTGAGCAAAGCCCACTCGGTATTAAAGCGGCATGCAGCGCTGCAATATCAAACCAGCCAGCGCCTCACATTCCCTGCAGAAGCCTCTAAATCTTCCAGCAGAAGCACAGCATCAGCCGACCCCGCCTCATCCCCAGCACTGCGTTATTAACGTGAATATCAACAGACTCTCCCAGTGAGGTGCATCCAGCTCGCTGGCGCCCTCATCCATTCTGCTATCCTCCCTCTGCACACATCATCTGTTTTGGGCTCCTGGGCCATACATCAATGTGGCGGGCCAGAGAAAAGCTCTTTAAGTTGCATAAACACAATGTCGCCCGGGCACCCACCAGCTGCCCGTGATGGATGGGACCGCACACAGAAGAGGGAGCCGGATCCATCCAGGAGCTGACGGCGGAGCAGCGCCGAGCGGGCGGAGAGGCTGCGTGGTCGGCGCTGACGCGCAGCTCTGCAGGAGTGAAAAGGCCGAGCTGCAAGGAGGACATTAATCACGCCGAGCTCGGCCTGACTGAGCCTTTCACCCAAACGCTGCGCTCCAGGGATGGTTACTCTACGCTGCTCGAGCGTTTGTTTCTTCCTCGCTAATCGCGGCGACCAAACCTGCTCCGATCCATCAGCTGGTTACCGTAACAACAGGTGTGACGAATACGCGCAAAAAACAAAAACCTACACAAACTACAGACAGCTTCAGAGGCTCGACAGCAACCGACCGACGAGTACAGGTCACTGATCAGGAAGAGGACTGCACACTCATCAGCTGAGCTGAGCAAAGCTCCTCTAATCCAACCACAGAGATATGAAGCTATGAGCAGAGCAGGTCCAAAGAGCCAATCAGAGAGCAGGATAAGGCTATCATCAGAGTCTGCAGACAGAAGACACCTGAAATAATCCTGTTATATTCATCTAAAAACTGCAGAATTTAGAGTTTTGGATTCGACTACTTACTGATGTTTTTGTAAAAAGTCTTTGCTGTTGAAATGTTGCATGACACTGAAATATGAATACATATGAGAAACGAGTTGTTCTGGTGTTTATTAGTGTGCTCAAAGGGTTCATCTGTCCTGGACACATGCTGACTCATGCTGACCAGTGACAGCGTCAGGCTTTTATCTTTAATCAAGCACACACATCCACACATGTGCAACACTCTTTTCTGCCATCGTTGTATTTTACTTGTATATAGAATTTGTATTCTATTTTTATCCTATTGTATATTTTATTCTATTTTATTCTACTGTATGTAGTATTTTATTTTGTTCTATTCTGTACAGTTGTGTACTGTATTTATTCTTATTATATTCTCATTTTTGCTACATAACTTTTGCACTGTCCACTTCCTGCTGTGACAAAACTAATTTCCCACGTGTGGGACTAATAAAGCTCATCTTATCTTAACGTTCAAACATTTAATGTCCAGAAACATGGTTCACAGTGGCTGGACGGGACATTTCTTCTTTTATATATCAAATCCTGCCTATTTGTCCTGTTCGGTTAATATTTTATTTTGTCTGTTGGAAAAACGAATTTTTCGTTTTCTTTACTAAAGAAAATGTTCATCGTTACACTGAGCTGACTGTACTGGTGTTACGACCCATAAAGTGATGGATGCTCGGTCCCCCACAAACCCCAGAATCACACCGACGACACCAGCCTCTGCTATCACAAACATGAAGCACAGTTGGACGGCTGCATTATTTTTCTGATGCGTACTCAGCTGTTTGCAGAGCGTCTCCGATTCCTCTGAATATTCGGCCACATAACGACTTGAGGCTCAGCTTCCTCGGGCTCCTCGCCGTCTGCTGCTAACTGGCTTAGAGACTCTGAAGTTTGTGTCATGAGAGCCGAGGGGGACGAGAGCGCCGCGTCGTAACTGTGAGCAGCGCTCTGCAACAAAAAGATGGAAAATGACCTTCATTTCTTTGCACTTATAGAAGCTGCATCGTTTCAGGCCCAGCCGCACCCTGCACAGCTGCGGTGCTGCATCCCAGAATGCAAAGCATACCTGGCCACGCAAAGGCGTCTACCTCACACGCCTACACCTGTAGGTGGGTAGGCGTGTCTGACTGAATATTTTATCTGAGAACAAAACGGGAAAGTTCCCACAGACGCACAAAACTAAACTGGTGTCATCTGAAACCAGTACGAACAAAGACGCTGTCCCCATCTCGCTGACAATTAAGTATTCGCTGAGTACAAAGGGAAACAAATACTGCAGTTTATCACTTTCATGTAAATGAGGTTCAGCTCATTGTAATCATCACTGTGGCTCAAAGAGTTGGCAGTTCGTCTTGTAACCGGAAGGTTAACGAGCCCCGACTCGGACAGTCTCGGTCGTTGTGTCCTTGGGTGAGACACTTCACCTACCGCCTACTGGTGTTGGCCAGAGGGGCCGATGGCACGATATGGCAGCCTCGCCTCTGTCAGTCTGCCCCAGGGCAGCTGTGGCTACAACTGTAGCTGCCTCCACCAGTGTGTGGATGTGAGAGTGAATGAATAGTGGCATTGTAAAGCGCTTTGAGGGCCCTGAACAGCGCTATATAAATGCAATCCATTATTATTATTATATGACATCACTACCAGGGTGGCTGTGGAGGTTTTTCCTGCTTTCTGTCTAGACACACAGCTAACTGCTAATTAGCAATAACATCATAAATCCAACAATTTCACTCACTGGAGCTCAGAACCGTTTACAGGGAGCCTGGACCGGCTCTCCGTTCAAAGCCTCCGAGTCTGTGATCCTGTGAGTTCACAGAGATGAATTTACCTGGTGAGGAGGAGACTGACACTGACTGCCTGTGCTGGGATGCTGAGCCCACTGTCCTCTGATACCGTTAACTGCAGCGCTCATCATCACGGATCCTTGCTCTTGGTTAGACAGCATCTGTTAATTCGAGGAGCCTGTACAACCTGCAAGAACCAATAAAGGATGTAATGCTCACACAGCATTACATCTTGTTTCACAGAGTTAAAGACAGAAGTAATAAATAAGACTTACATCCTCTTAAAGCGCCGAGCGCTCTGATTCTTCCAGCTCCCCATCAGGCGTGCATCACATCTACACGACTCTTTATTATTCTTTCAACATGGATTATCATTAACACAGTCTCACATAGAAATATGTTATTATATATTAATATGTGAGACTGTGTTAATGAGCCTGATGTTATTCTCTCGTGATGACGAGCTTCAGTCAGGTTTCAGAGCTCATCACAGAAACAGCTTCAGTGAAGGTTACCGATGATCTCATGGCCTCTGACAGTGCACCTGGAGTTCAGACCTTTAGAAATAAAGTTCTCTGGTGAAACAAAGATTGAACTCTTGGCCCGAATCACAGTCGGAGGTTTCTTCCTGATAAAAGGGAGTTTCTCCTTCCTACTGTCACCAACACTGATAATGTCTGATTGTTGGAGCTTCTCTGTATTATTATTGGGTCTGTACCTTACAATATGAAGCACCTGGAGGCAACTGTTGGTGTGATTTGGTGCTGTATAGTTAAAACTGGACTGAATTAAGAATTGAACTTGATGACAGTGGGAAGGAAGAACTCCCTTTTAACAGGAAGGGGTCTACCTTACAGTATAAAGCTCCTGGAGGCGACTGTTGTTGTGCTACTTGATGCTGTATAATAAAACTGAATTGATTCTCCTTCCTGTGCTCTCTTCCTCCTCTGTCTCAGTGATCACTGTTATTCTCCAGCAGCGTTCCTCTCGTCCTCGCTGTTTGCAGATCAGTTCTGAGTCTCAGAGCGAGAGACGCGTTTCTGGGATTGAGGAGCGGCTGATGACTGAGCGGAGTTTAGAAGAACAAAACCCCGGAGGTTTGCAGCGCCGCACAGATCCCCCTCTGCCTCTCGTTCTGTGTAAATAAGCGTAGATGAGGCAGACAGACAGATGGCCGAGCTGCCGCGAGTTTGATAACAGTCTTGCTCGGAGCGCTGCTGTCAGCGGGGAATTTTCTCGGCTGCATTAAAAGGAGATTTACTTTACGAGAGAGAAACATTAGAAAGCAGCTCGACTCGGCTGGTGGCTTTACTCTTATTTACACAGTGAAAGAAATAAAATGAGTCAGCAGCTGAAGGTGTCGTTAGTGTCGGAGGTGAAAGTGTGCACGCTCACAGCTCTGCACCCACATCAGCACCTGCAGTGTTCCTGTCAGCTGAGCTGGTTGTAAGATTAAGGAGGATTCAGACGTCACGAGTTGATCATCACAGACACCCCAAAGCTATCTCAGGAATATGAAGCGTTTCCTCCTGAGCACCAGAGTCAGGTTGGTTCAATCATTCAGCAGTCTCAGGTACGCCCACACCTGTCTGCAGCCGGGCCTGCAGCATGCTTTCATTCTGGCTCCTGCTTCAGGGCCATCTCTTTCACCTGCAGCCAGGTGAAAGACGACTGTAGCAGCTACTCCAGATGTTTTTACCCCACTGTCACGTCTTAGCTAAACCAAGTGATGAGACGTGAGCTTCTGTGCCACACACTGAGAGACAGCTTCTTCCATCAGGCCATCAGACTGCTGAACACGTCATAGACACCTCAGCTTCACTACTGGAACTTTAACATTATGCACTCCATACTGTACAGTAACGCCACTGTTTTGCACATATTCAACTCTGTATATTTTATTTTATATACTTTATTATTGTTTACTCTATTTAATTTGTAAAATATGTGTACACACACACACACACACACACGTAGGAAAATATTTAGTATACACATCCAGAAATGCATACACTATTATATATTGTACATATATTTATTAGTTTCAGATGTAGCCATTCTTGTATTTTGCTTGTTTACATTATTGTATTTTGCACAACTCTGTTGCTTGTGAAGCTCGCACACAAGAATTTCACTCACATGTGCTGTACCAATGTACCTGCACATGTGATGTGACAATAAAAGTGATTTGATTTGATTTGATTTGACACGGGGTCTGCCTCCGGTGCTGATCTTTGAACGTGAGTCACACCCACTCAGACCTGTCATAGAAAAGTGAACCCAACTCTAATTACACCTTTAACTGTAGTTATAGAGAACACTTAGAAAACACTGAAATCCTGCTGAATATCTGCACTGAGCTGAGTCAGGAATGACAGGATGCCACGTAGTTTGATGGAAATGAGAATGATCAGCCTCCAGAGGGCTGCATTCAAAGACGCCTGCAGCAGGACGGTCTATTCTGCATCAATTTTGAACACATTTGATTGCAGAAACTCCTCCCAGATCTCGACCAGTGCATCGTTGAACTCTGGACGGTTTGAGGTGTGACCTGGTGGCGTCAGATGGGGACAGGGGTCAGGGGTCATTGATGTGCCTCTACTGCACCTGTTGGTAATTTCATTAACACCAAAGCAGCTGAATGTGATTACACCTGCTTTGGATGAGCATTCAGTCAGTTACACCTCTGGTGTAACTGACTGAATGCTCATCCTTCTACACGCCGTCCTTTCGGTGCATCCACATTAAACCTTTCTCTCCAGGAGGCTACATAAGAATATCTGCCTGCTTCCTCATTCACACCACACCTCTGTTTTGGCATGCTGGGCCTATTTGTGTGTCCACATGTTGCTCACATACAGCAAACTGTGTGAATGTCATGCCGGACCTCCTGCCCCACTGTTGAGCCCTGGTGCCACGTCGATATTTTCCTGCACAGCTCAGGCTGCGCTTCACGATGAGGAAACGACTTCTCCCTGTTCGGCCCAGATAAGGCCCCACGCTGAGCCGCTGTGTAGGGGGGCAGCAGCTGATGTATTCTGGGCCAGGCTTTGATCTCCTGCATGCCCATGTTCTGACTACAAAACAGGCCCGAGACAAGGCGGCCACATACTCCCAGCTGGGTGACTGCAGTGTGGGAAAATGGACTGAGGCAGCTAAAATACAGCCAAACAAGCTAAAACATGCACACATCCTAAAATTCAGATTTGAAAGCAGAGCAGCAGAAAAGGAAAGAACGCTTAATGGGATAAGTTCACACAGGCAGGACACATGAACATCACCTGCAGGAAGGAGTGAAACGAATAAGAGACAAAATGAGACGTGACAGCCGTGTGAGGACAGGGACTGAAGCTGAACTGCTTGTGTAGCCCGTTTGTGTGCGTCACGCCTGTCGATGCGTTCAGTTCTGGCTTCTGAGTAAGAGGCAGGAGACAGCACTGGGTGTCTGGGTTCTTCACTGTCCATCGCTGTAATATATAGAAATACAGAAAACCATGAGCTCTCCTCGGGCCAAGCTGGAAGGAGCTGTGTGTTGTAAAGTTATGATGTATGAATCCTGCTGCTGGGCCCAAACTACTCTGTGTTTATTAAGGCTGTTGTGTTTGTAACATGTTTTAATGTTTTGTATGTTGTTCTATTTAATCTCAACAAGCCCCTAAAACAGTCAGTGATCACTGTCGGCCTGCATCGGTTTTTATTACCACTGTTCATTTTAAAGCTCAGTTTTTAAAACCTTAGGATGTAACTACAGCCCATGCAGCAGTATATGAATGACTAACCTCGTATTGTGGATGGATTATCTCAGTTGTTCTCCTGGCTGAAGTTTGGTCCTTTTACAGCATCCTGCCATGCGACTGCATTTGTCTCTAACCATCAGGAACCCTCACGTTAACTTTTATCGAGTGGGGAAAAGTTAGCCTTCATCCTCCAGCTTCACTGTTACACCTGGTAAAGCAGCAACACTGATCATTGTGGCTGCTCAATGGACCCGACTGCATTAACTGTTGTGAAAAAAAATCAACTCAAGCTCTCAAGTCAACAAAAAGCATAATATATAAATAATATAAAACAACATATCATTAAAAATATTTTAAAAAGAAAACAAAAAAGTCACCCAATGAACAAAATAATGCAAAAAATGAAACAATCAGACAAACAAATACATTTTAACAGCCAAGATCCAACGTTTTGTTTCTTTGAAATATAATAAAAATTCACAATTTAACCCTTAAATCAAATCCAATGCAATTATATTAGCAGACGACATTTAGCAGGTAATACTGGGACTTATCTTAAAGCATAAAAGCAAATCATGAGAAACCACATTTGCAGAACATAATATCTCCATACCTGTAATACATAGAAATACAGAAAACTATGAGCTGTGTGTGTTGTGCATCTGCTCCTCTGATAAAACAACACAATATGTGCCATTAACAAACTACAGCAGAGATTTCTTTCACCTAGCCTGGTGCTAGCAACCAGGCTAACTTAGCACGCTAGCGTTACAGCTGTAGCTAAAATGAGTTACAAACTTCAGTTAGCGAACTCAGCCCTCTACAAGACTCGGGCTGCGTCCACTCGTACACGGGTATTTTTGAAAACGGAGATTTTCCGTTTTCGTTTTCAAAAATAATCCCGTCCACACGAACATGCAGAAATGAAGGAAAACGCTGCTATGAACATGCCAAAGCAACAGGTGGCGCTAGATTCCTAACCGTGCAGAAATGTTGGCCAATCAGAAGTCTAGAAGCCTCGGTGGGAAAAAGTAAACAAAGCTGGGGCATAGAAGCAGAACCGAGTCGTATGTGTGGAGGGACAGTAACTGTGTGTATATGTAAGCATTTAAACACTGCAGAGAGTAGAATTAACAGTATTGTAGAAATTCATTTCACCGAAACAATAACGTGGCGCACAGTGTGACGTCAAAAAAGGCGCACACCTTTGACGCTGCGTTTTCTGCGTTTTTCTCGTCCACATGTAAATGCAAAAACGGAGTTTTCAAAAATATCCACCCTGCCGGAGTTTTTAAAAATCTCCGTTTTCAGTGACCAAAAACGCCGTTTACGTGTGGACGGAAGGTGCGAACGCATAGAAGAATCTGCGTTTTCAAAAATACCCGGGTACGTGTGGACGTAGCCTAAAACACAAAGTATTTAATAAAATTCATAAGGGTTTAACACATTTGCTGCACTTGGCTGATGCTGGTTTCTGTGATGGTCCTCTGGTGTCGCCCGGCTGCAGGTTGGATTTTATTCTGAGGGAAACGTATCCGTACGATCGGGCGTAACCATCTCCTCCTGGCGTTTGTCCTTCACCGTTTGCTTTTCCTTATAATTTCCACACAGTGGACTTAAAATAGAAGTGAAAAATGCGTGCTTATTAAAGCAAATTTAGCTGAAATTAAGAATCATCCAGTTCACCAAACCGGCTACTTAAACCTGTTAATTACACCGTGCTCAGCCACATTACACTAAAAGGCTTCCTGCCCTGATCGTTTAATTTAGCTTCATCTCCCTCAGATACACTTTCATGGTCGAGAAAGTGTTGCATCTTTCATTTCGCACGTCTTTTATTGCGTCGCCCGCAGTGTTGCTGGCTTGTTTGTACAGAACAACAGGCTCAAATAGGAACTTGCTAAAGCTCCACAGAGCAGAGAGAGCACATTTAAAACCTTGAGATAAAGGTCAGCTCGGGCTGTTTGCTCGTACTCCAGCAGATTCTTCACAATTATCCTGCAAAGAGAACAAAGCGCTGCGTCCCTGGACTGAGGCAGAAGCTGCTGTTCCAGTGAAGGCGAGGTTACTTTGGAGGTTACGCAGGTTTTGTTGTAACAGGCAGAACAAGAGGTCAGAGCCTCCAAAGCTCATTTATTCTTATTTATCCAAACAAGTCGAATCCGAACATCTTCCACAAACTAGCCTAGAAAATAACGCCCCTCATCCAGCACTCATCAAGGACAGCAGCGCTGCGACACGGAGGACACAGCTGGAGGAAAAGATTTAAGGAGTGAGCAGCAGCAAAGCTGAATCCAGGACAGCTAGTACAGTTGGTGCTGTGTACCTCCCCGAGTTATTATAGTTATTATAGTGAACTCCAACTAAACCAAGAATCAAAACAAAATCACTTTAGAAAAAGATCAACTTAATAACAGTCAGCCTGAAGCTTATTAAACCTGCACTTCCTCTAATGTCCAGCAGGGGCAAAGCCTCTGTAAAACAACGTCTGATTTACAGAAGAAGAATAAGCCTCTGATGATCTCTGAGCTCAGTAAACTCTTTCCTGATGAGTTTATGGCTCAGATGCTGCTTTAAGTTCACGTTAGGCAGAGATGAACAGGAAGTAGAGTAGGGTTTGGGGCGGGGCTACGCTGTGGGCGATCCACTAACAGTCTGCTAGTTTCTGAAGATGGAAGCAGGCGAGGCAGTAATAAAAACAGAGAGTGTGAGCACAGGCTTCAACTTGTTTGGATCTCCAGAAACAGAAAGTCTGTTCAGATCAATGAGAGGCGACTGAAGAAGAATGAAAATGCTCTGATAGAAGGCTTGTGTCAGGAGCAGCTGGAGACCGTATGGGGTGTTGGAGGTCATGAGCTGTGGATATATCAGCTCAGGCAGAGCGCAGAGAAGCACACCTGAACCAGGAATCAGCGTCTAACAGCTGCTCTGGAGGATGTGTGGAAGAACACAACGCATTACTCTCTGTGCCAAGCAGTTTATGAAAGGTAAACTACGGCATACAGAAAGGTAACTTTGAAAAGTCAAAGCCAATGAACAGATGTTACGTCGATACATATTCAGTGCAGACTGACGTTTTAAGAGTAATGAAGCAGGAAGGCTGCGGTGGTTCTCGGAAAGCTACACACGGAATAACAAGTCAGGCTTTTACCAAACATGTTTACAACGAACGAGCGATTCAGGTGAGCATCCTGTGCGGCTCTTTCCTCGGGTAAAGCACAGGTTTGTGAGCAGGTGTGAATTTCTCCAGAGAGGCAGGTGAGGATGTTTGAGGGCAGTCAGACTGGCAGGAGGACGAATGGGTCCTGAATGAAAGGAACTAAGTCGACACTGAGCAAACAGCTATCTGACTGATGTTAGTGGGACACGGTCGCCAGTCACAACCTGGGAGGAGCCCATTTAGGCAAAAGTCCACTAAACACACACAACCGAGCCATGACCTCCAAACTTCATGTAACAACAAAAGGTGTAGCTGGTTAGCTAGCTGAGCGCTAACCAGTTTCACCGCGCTCCGACCAAACTCACCGAACCAGCCGAGCGCGCCACAAAAACGCAACCTTTGCACATCCGCTAAGACAAAACTCTGCTTACATCTGGCTTCCTCCGTTGTTCTCACGTGTCATAAATTTAGAGTCACATAGGGTTTTGGCTTTGCAACTTCTGATTGGTGGAAGTGACGTGAACGCGGTATCATTACCGTGATTCTATTGGCTCAAATTATTAAGAGGTGTTAATCATGCAAATTGCCCAATAGCAGCCGAAGTTACAACCCCTCAGAGTTTAAAGCGCCAGAGTCCATTTAAACTGTCCACGTGCAGGGCAGAAAGGACCACAGGCTGTGAATATGTGGTTAATTCTTCAAAAATATTCCAAAAACAAGCATTTTTAGACATCTTAATGAAATTAAATCAACGCCTGAATTGCAGTAATTTTTCACTGTTTCGCTTTAGAAGCATAAATCGTTGCACAGATGATGTTGATTACTGATTTTCTGAATAAATGCACCAAAGCATATTTTTAAAGGAGGAAAAAATCTACTTACTTTTTGTGTTCCAGGCTCAGCAACTGTGACACAGTAACACCTGCTGCAATATTTACACCTCTTCATTTTGATACCAAGATTGTTTACACAGAGTTTGTAATTGCAGAGAAATACTCACTGTGGGCTCAGAAAGCCCTTTGGGTAGGAACAGGGTAGATATGGTACAAACCACTGCAGGATATAATAGGATATAATAGGATATTATGGTCCACAGTATCGAACGCTGCACTGAGGTCTAGCAGGACAAGCACAGAGATGAGTCCACTGTCAGAGGCCATAAGAAGATCATTTGTAACCTTCACTAAAGCTGTTTCTGTGCTGTGATGAGCTCTGAAACCTGACTGAAACTCTTCAATGAGCCTCTGCAGATGATCTGTTAGCTGTTTCACATCCACTCTACAAAATTACTTTTCCATAACAAAGCAGCCTAAATGGGTTTTGTATCATTAGTTTAGAGATGGCACGATACCACTTTTTTATGTCCAATACCGATACCGATATCATAAATTTGGATATCTGCCGATACCGATATGAATCCGATATAGTGTTTTTTAAATATCTTGCTGCATTTTGTATAAGTTCATACTCAAGTTTAAAACAACAACTACACTAAAGCTATTCTGTTATACCTGTATCCAAAAAAAATATTTCATAGTTCAGCAATACTGATCAATCTAATAAACTTAGACCTACACCATCCTCCCTATTCTGGTATTTTAAAGAGTACTTAGCATATATATTAAGCAACCTAACTAATAGGGTTCCAACTCCCAGCAACAACAAAAATAAATAAATAAAAAATAGGGAACCACCCCTCACGCTCCACCTCATGATGCTTAATCGACGTAATCAACCTTAATTTGATGCAGTGTGAAAAAAAATGCACAGAAATCAATTATTTTTCAAGAAATATTAAATAGATTCAACATCTTTCTTCAACAAAATTGCAGACTGCACAGATGGTACCTTCCCAAAGGAAAAAGTACTATAGCTTACTAGGGTATATTAGACTTAATAGTCACTATATACAGTAATGGACTTCTATTCATTTTACATCAGATTAAAACTTTGGGTGTCAGATAATTATTTATTAAAAGCTAGACATTTTAAATGAGAATAAGAAAGAAAAGTATGTCTTTGTGCCCCCTTTTCCCTGTTCATGCCCTATCGGCCCCCCTGGCTAAACTTTGCTAGATCCGCCCCTGCACAGTTACCAGCGTCAGCTACGTAGAAAAAGATCCTCGAGTAGAAAGTAATATTAAATACATTCTAACAACAGCTGATCAAGCTTAAACGTGCTGCTGTTGTTCAGCCGCTGGTTTCCTCTTTCTGGTGCAAAGTGGGCCAAAAGCAAACAAGAGAGACGTACTCCCGACAGAAAAGCCGATCAGCTGATCATTGATCAGTTTCAGGATTGAAGTAGCAGCCGGAGAGGCAGTCGCTTGTTAAGCTAAACGCAGGAATGCTTTACAAACATTCAGAGATGGACTTACACACTTGCTTTACTTCTCTCGGGGATAACTTTGTCGGAGATGAAATGCCGGGTTGCTAGCGAAGCTCCAAATGCTATCCAGACCACAGACAGGTCCCGCATGCCACAGCCGCTCTATCACGTGATGCATACTGCTCCGACGTGCTAACGTTCTGAGGTGAGTTACGGCGTGTTGCAAGTTTTGTGAGGTGCTTTCGTGATATTTAATGGATCGGATTACATTTTTTATTTTTCTCCGATATCCGATCCAGTAATTTAGGTCAGTATTGGACCGATACCGATACGTAATATCGGATCGGTCCATCTCTACATTAGTTTAAAACAAATCTAAAATTATTGCTAAATGTGGATCGGGGCGATCGTGGCTCAAGAGTTGGGAGTTCGTCTTGTAATCGGAAGGTTGCCGGTTCGAGCCCCGGCTTGGACAGTCTCGGTCGTTGTGTCCTTGGGCGAGACACTTCACCCGTTGCCTACTGGTGGTGGTCAGAGGGCCCGGTGGCGCCAGTGTCCGGCAGCCTCGCCTCTGTCAGTGCGCCCCAGGGTGGTTGTGGCTACAATGTGGCTGCCATCACCGATGGGTGGATGACTGGATATGTAAAACGCTTTATAAATACAGGCCATTTACCATTTATCCACTTTAATACGGAGAAGCTTCACACATGTACAGGTCTGAGCTGTGTGTGATGATTGATGAAGTTCCTTTGTTTTGATGGAAATGTTGAGCCTGATTCATAAACATTTATTCCAAAAGGAAAGAAAAGACTGAAGAGCAGCAGGAACATTTCTCCACACAGAGTGGGAGACGGATGTGTGGCCTGCAGGCAATGTTGGGTGTAATGCATTTCAAAGCCACCAGGTTACAAAGTTACTGTAATCACATTACATTTTTTAATAACGTAACATTTTACTGTGCTAAATTCAGTAATTACATTAAAGTTCATGTTACTGGTGTTACAAAGGTTGGTCAGCCGGGCGCATATAAAGAAAAACACAAACCGCCTCCATTTCTACAGTAGAATCACCATGACGACCACTCTACTTGGTTTTCAAAGTAGAAAATGTAAAAAATGATTATAAGCGTGTCCTCATTAGGACAGGGGTTTGTGTTGTGTGTGTGACTGTGGCTATAGGTTTATATTGTTAACCGGTGTTTATGTGAAAATGTATTAAGAGAGCCATGTAAAATGGGCTGTATTTGTAAAGCGCTTTACTTGGTCCTAAGGAGCCCAAAGCACTTTACACTTTACGCAATCATTCACACACTGGTGATGGCAGCTACAGTGTAGCCACAGCCGCCCTGGGGCGCACTGACAGAGGCTGCCGGACACTGGCGCCACCACCAGTAGGCAACGGGGGAAGTGTCTCGCCCAAGGGCACAACAACTGAGACTGTCTGAGCCGGGGCTCGAACCAGCAACCTTCCGATTACAAGACGAACTCCCAACTCTTGAGCCACGATGGCCCCGCTGAGTAACGAGTAGAGCAACAAATTACTTTCTCCAGCGAGTAAGCAAACAGCTCTTCTGTTCCAGCTTAGACGGAAAAACCTCGATAATGCTTTAAAACTACACAGCAGCACAAAATCACCTAAACCAGTGTCCTGGTCTGTGTCCCTGTCAGAGGAAGTTCACAGAAGTATAAATAAAGTACGATAAAAGGCTTCAGCCTGAATCTGATGCACAGTCACACGCATCTTTTTTTCCTTTTGTGTTTTGTAAATATTATTAAATGTTATTCACTTGTAAATTTGAAGCCCCATGAAGCGACTGTTGTTGTGATTTGTGGCTATATGAATAAAACTGAACTGAATTGATGTGATTTTTAACCTCCTGTAATAAGCAATAGGCAGGTTAATAAAGCCGTGCTCTGTGATGCATCATGGACAAATAAACCCGACTCCTCCCTGATCGTACGATCCCGCAGCACCGGACAGTTCATTGGTTTCATTCAGTCCTTCCACCTGTGAGCTGCACCACAGCTCCTGTAACACTGACTGAGCCACAGCACAGAGCCCCACAGGGACCCCAGGCCGAGTGTGGACGGAGGGACGTGTGCTCGCGTTGACCAACAAGCCATCAATCAGCAGCTGATCTGACAAGAGGCCCCAAAGACCAGTGACTCAGAGCAGTGACCGCCGGGACCCCCGCGTGGTCCATCAGTGTCACCATCCTTCTGCCGGCCAAGCGAGACATCCGTCTCAATCATCCTCCACCAGCTCACTGGGAAAGTTCCCATGAGCCACAGAGAGGTGAGGTCGGGCTGGGGGTGGATTTAGCAGAGAGAGAGGAAAAAGAGTAGTGAGGAGAAAAGAAATAAGAAAAAGCTCTGACCTCCAGGGCTGAAAACTGCAGTTCCTCTAACGGCCTCTAGAGGCTCTAGATCAGATTCACCTCTGCACCAAAACACCAAAACAAAGACAGCCAGCATGAAATGAACGGTCAGAAATACTCAAGTATTTTATGCAGTGATGAAGTATTTGTACTCTGTTATCTCCATCTTTACACTAAATGCAGTTTAAAGTGAGTTTCTGAATCCCGGCTGCAGATGTTCTGACTGTACTGCATGTTATTAAAGACAATTTGTTAGGTACACCTGTCCATCTGCACATTGGCATAAATATATAATCAGCATCATGACAGCAGGTCAGAGCATTCAGTCATGCAGACATGATGAAGACCAGCTGCCAACGCTCAAACTGAGTGTCACAATGAATGACGGCGACTGTGGTTGTTGTTTCAGAAACGGCCGGTCTGCTGGGATTTTCCCACCAACCATCTCTGAGTTACAGAAAAGTCTAAAAACCAGGAAAATACCAGCAAGCAGCAGCTCTCATGTCAGGAGAGTAGATAAACTGCTTCGAGCTCATAGGAAGGTCAACAGGAACTCCAGTAATCACTTGTTACAACAAAGGTCTGCCGAAGAGCATCTCAGAGCCTTGAAGCAGATGGGCCACAGCAGCAGAAGAGCGCAGCGGTCAGCTGTCGAGGCTGCACTTCACACAGACTCAGCAAAACTGGACAACAGGAACTGGAAACAGCGCCTGGTCTGATGAGTCTTGATTTCTGCTGGAGCACAGTTTGGTAGGAGCTCGTGGATCCTCGTGTCTGCATCGTTATATTAGTGACTGGCTGGAGGCTAAAAAACATGAGCCTGATCTGTGGAAACCATAGACGACATCATGGTGCCCTCATCCCTCTTTTTTAAAAACAGCCGTTTGGAAAAAGTATAGAGATTTCATGTAAACGCCATCATGACGAACTCAGGCGTCAAATGGGACGAACCATTTTCCTTGGGTTAATATTTGAGCTCAAACTTGCATCCATGCTTTTTGCAGAACACTAACATGAGAAGATAAGACGGATCTTATCTAAAGTCACGTGGCCCGACCGTAGCGCTGACTGAACCCATTAGCGTGCAGATATCTCGCGAGGTTGAGACACAGCAGCTGACAGATTCGCCGCCGCTCAGCGGTCTGTCGCAGACAAACAGCACGCAGACATTACAGTTTTTTGTGAATGCTTAAACCCTAACTGTGATTCCTGTAGCACAATCTCTAAAACTATTCAGACTTATAGCAAAACCACTCACTGAGTTTGCAAAACTAAAAGCACAAAAACTGCTTTGCACTCAGTTTGCAATTTTGTAACACACACTTTGCAAAACTGTAGGCACAATTCACTGCACAACACTCAATTACCAAATTTCCAACACACTCCTAGCAAAAGTATACACATGTATAGCTATCATTAACACTAATTTGCCAACTGTCTGGCACACTTTCACATGTGAAAACTTTTTTAGATAATTAGTTCACTTTGCAATCAGCCTAAGCACTATAATACAGGTAAGCTGTGTGTGCGGAGTACAATGGAGGGAGCAGGAAGAGTGAGAAGTAGAGGAGGCCGAGGAAGAGGACGTGGAGGTGAAGAAGTAGGATGAAGAGGACGACAAGGACAAGGAGGAGCAAGAGGAAGACGAGGAGGAGGGAGAGGAAGATGAGGAGGGGGGAGAGGAAGGGTAGGAAGAGTAAGAAATAGAATTGCTGATGACATCAGAGCTACAATAGTGGACCATGTAATCAACCGTGGAATGACCCTGAGGGTAGCTGGCCAACGGGTCCAGCCTAACTCGAGCCGCTACACTGTAGCAAGTACCATAGGGACATCTTGAAATGAGAATCGGTGAGTACAGTCACTTCGCACTAAGATCTGTAGCACTGCCGTATGCCAATGAGAAACACACCAATACCATTGATGTAAAAATACTGAAATTGTTACTTTACAGAGTTGCTAGATGACCAGATGCTGGGGGCAGAGGAAGCATGTTCACTGCAGACCAAGTAACCCATATAGTCATTATGGCGATTGCAAATAATCCTATACTTGGAAATAAACACTTGTGTTTGTTTTGATGTGTTTGAATAAACAGCAGTACTTGAAGTTTGGATCCCTCTATGCTTATGGATCTATGACAGAAGTATGAGCTCAAACTGACATAGCCTACCTTGTGCACAGAGAAAGCAAAAGCCAGATGTGTTTTGTATTCATACCATCAGTGTGCAGTTGGCGCATTGTGTGCTTAGTAGATGATGGCTTGTGTGTACTGTTTGATACGGAAACACCATTTTTACGAAGGTGTGTAGAGTTAATCTAGCTGTGTTTGCTTTTGCAAGAGAACTACAATGTTTTGATGATTGGGTGACAGGTTTTCTTATTTGTGTGAAGAGTTTTGCAAAATTAGCCAATAGTTACAAAAAATGTGCTTAAGCAATCAGAAAAAACTGTAATACTGAAACACAGTCGTCTTTTCTTCACACAGCAGCGGGGACGGTCACAGCATTTTTCAGCATTTGATCCTGTGATCCATTTTTCATGATTTCATGTCTTTGAACAAACTCGAGCTGAGGTCGAAGCTCCTCCAGCTCCGCAGCATAAAACACAGTCACTCAGATGTCTGACAAAGCTGCAGACACTGTAACAGCTGTCTGGCGAGTAAGGAGCGGCTAGCAGGTCCAGCGGGCATGTGGTGTGGAGGTTAGCCGAATAACCCGAAGCCAGTCGGTTAAATCCAATAACAGACCTTTATTCACCGTCAGCAACATTACACTTTATAAGCCAGGTCTCCTCGGCTGTACTCGTCCGAGCCTACATGCGCGGGGATTGGTATCGCCAGCGCCAGCTTGTCACAACAGTAAGGTGTTTTCTTGGAGAATGGAACATGAGCAGCATGGAATGGCTGCCGCTAACAACACACACCCACTAGGAGACCCCCATAGCTACTACAATAGTTGGGCAACCCCCCCTAGTGGTGCTATAACCCAAAAGGGTTGTTACATCACACAGAGTAAAGACACAGTTAAGACTTTAGTTGTAAATACATGCAAAATGAAAATAAAAAGGAAAGCCTCTGAAATGTGCATAAAAACAACAAAAACATCAAATCACTGACAGGATACAAGAAGAACCATCAGGACTGTGTTGGACTAAAATAAAGACTACACTCCACAGCAGAGTAAGCGCTTCCTGGTTTGATCCCCGAGCGTCTGTTTTATTTTTCGAACAAGCATCAACCTGCAGGAAGAAGCCCGGCTTACGATCAAAAGGCTGCAGTTCCTCTGGGGTCCAGCAGGGGCAGCAGTGAGTCAGTCCCAGTAAACTCGCATGTTAAAACTGTACAGCAGAAATAAGCACGTTTACAGGCTGATTGTTTGCATTGTTAGGGGCGTGGCCTCTTTGACTGCAGTCCCTGACCTGGACCTGAGAACCGGGTTTTAATGTTTAATGCAGAACGTTTGCTGGATTCAGCACGATCACACCTTTCCAGTATATAAATCTACCTGCTGTAAGTAATTTTCTCAGTCTTCTGTCCAATTGGAGCAGAGGAGTCGCCCCCTGCTGGTCATTAGAACAAATGCAGGTTCAGTGAGTGCTGCTTGTGTCCACTCTGACCTTTAACATAGTTTACTGCTGAATAACAAAGAGCGTGACTGTGCGGCGCTGAACCTGAGCCCCGCTGACCCTGGAGGAAGATGCTGATGGAGAAGCTTGTCCATAATGCATGCTGCAGGTGAGCGCTGCTGTGATGCAGGTTAATTATTTATTTATCCGGTGTTGCTGAAAGTTTCATCTGTAAATCTGGCCCTGTTGTGCAGCTCCTAGAGGACCAGTTTCACAGGAACATCCTCTGTGAGCAGAGCTGCAGGGAACCTGATACACAACATGAAAAAGGAAGGCCGGCTTGCAGTGCAGTACACTTAAGCCGAGCTCTTTATGTACCCAGTTTGTGCTGACTCTGGGTTTGAGCAGGAGGCAGAGCGGGGAGAAACCTCGATGAAATATTTAGTGAATGTCTCAGAGAAAAAGGGAGCGAGTGCAGCGTGCAACAAAACGATTTATTTACGGTACGCGCCGACATTTAGAGAGGAAACACTGCAGGTGGAGACGTGTGAGGAGGAAACGATTAAACATTTACTGACACACCTTTGTGACAGTGTTTGCAGTGGCAGACGTTTACTGATCAGGACATTTTCACCATATTTTTCTTCATCCTTTTCCAGCGTGCCTTTGAGCAGCAGCAGCAAAAACAAACATCTGTGCTGCAGATAACCACACACAGCTGTAGGTGGAGCGCTGAGCACAGAGGGAGACTACAGGCTGTCTGAACATTTGTAAATCACAGTATTTACTCACTCATGTCTTCTTCTTTTAATTTCACCCTGAAGCTCTGAGATGAGCTTTAGGGTGCAGTGAGTGGGTGCAGTGCTCAGGCTGCACGCTCCTGCAGTGAGCGTGCAGCCTGAGCACGGATAACAATGACCTCATTTCATGAAGTATTCATTCAGCCCCCCATCCTCTGCACTTTAACTGTCCCGCACACTTTAAATCACTCATTAGCCTCAAACAGGGAAGCCCTGCCCACATTATTCCACAACTGTGACATCATCCATCCATCATCCAGCCATCCATCCATCATCCATCCATCCATCCATCCATCCATCATCCATCCATCCATCCATCCATCCATCATCCATCATCTGTCCATCCATTATCCTTCCATCCATCCATCCATCCATTATTCATCCATTGAAGAGTTTCAGTCAGGTTTCAGAGCTCAGCACAGCACAGAAACAGTTTTAGTGAAGGTTACAAATGATCTTCTTATGGCCTCTGACAGTGGACTCATCTCTGTGCTTGTCCTGCTAGACCTCAGTGCAGCGTTCGATACTGTCGACCATAATATCCTATTAGAGCGATTAGAACATGCTGTAGGTATTACAGGTACTGCGCTGCAGTGGTTTGTATCATATCTATCTAATAGACTCCAGTTTGTGCATGTAAATGGAGAGTCCTCTTCACACACTGAGGTTAATTATGGAGTTCCACAGGGTTCAGTGCTAGGACCAATTCTGTTTACATTATACATGCTTCCCTTAGGCAGCATCATTAGAAGACATAGCATACATTTACACTGCTATGCAGATGACACCCAGCTCTATCTGTCCATGAAGCCAGATAACACACACCAATGAGTTAAACTGCAGGAATGTCTTAAAGACATAAAGACCTGGATGGCCGCTAACTTTCTGCTTCTTAATTCAGATCAAACTGAGGTTATTGTACTCGGCCCTGAAAAGCTTAGAAATATGGTATCTAAGCAGATTCTTGCTCTGGATGGCATTACCTTGGCCTCCAGTAACGCTGTGAGGAACCTTGGAGTCATTTTTGACCAGGATATGTCCTTCAACGCACATATTAAACAAATATGTAAGACTGCGTTCTTCCATTTGTGCAACATCTCTAAAATTAGAAACATCCTGTCTCAGAGTGACGCTGAAAAACTAGTTCATGCATTTATTACTTCCAGGCTGGACGACTGTAATTCATTATTATCAGGAAGTCCTAAAAACTCCCTGAAAAGCCTTCAGCTGATCCAAAATGCTGCAGCAAGAGTCCTGACAGGGACTAGAAAGAGAGAGCAGATTTCTCCTGTTTTGGCTTCCTGGTAAATCCAGAATTCAAAATCCTGCTCCTCACATACAAGGTCTTAAATAATCAGGCCCCATCTTATCTTAATGACCTTGTAGTACCATATCACCCTATCAGAGCACTTCGCTCTCGCTCTGCAGGCCTACTTGTTGTTCCTAGAGTATTTAAAAGTAGAATGGGAGGCAGAGCCTTCAGTTTTCAGGCCCCTCTTCTGTGGAACCAGCTTCCAGTTTGGATTCAGGAGACAGACACTATCTCTACTTTCAAGATCAGGCTTCAAACTTTCCTTTTTGCTAAAGCATATAGTTAGGGCTGGACCAGGTGACCCTGAATCCTCCCTTAGTTATGCTGCAATAGACGTAGGCTGCCGGGGATTCCCATGATGCATTGAGTTTTTCCTTTCCAGTCACCTTTCTCACTCACTATGTGTTAACAGACCTCTCTGCATTGAATCATATCTGTTATTAATCTCTGTCTCTCTTCCACAGCATGTCTTTATCCTGTCTTCCTTCTCTCACCCCAACCAATCACAGCAGATGGCCCCGCCCCTCCCTGAGCCTGGTTCTGCTGGAGGTTTCTTCCTGTTAAAAGGGAGTTTTTCCTTCCCACTGTCGCCAAAGTGCTTGCTCATAGGGGGTCATATGATTGTTGGGTTTTTCTCTGTATCTATGAAGCGCCTTGAGGCGACTTTTGTTGTGATTTGGCGCTATATAAATAAAATTGAATTGAATTGAATCCATCCATCATCCATCAGAAGTCACACTGCAGGTTGCCTGTTGTTTCTAGAGTATTTGAAAGTAGACTGGGAGGCTGAGCCTTCAACTTTCAGGCCCCTTATCATTACTGATTATTAATCTCTGGCTCGCTGTTTTCACCCCAGTCGGTCACTGGTTCTGCTGGAGGTTTTTTCTTCCCATTGTCACCAACTGTGTTTGCTTATAGGGGTTCATATAATTGCTGGGGTTTTCTGTTGTCTCTGTATTATTGTAGGGTCTTTACAATATTAACTCTTTAAGGTTCGTGTTTCACCCACTCCAACAGCATGTCTGTGACACAGACAGATAATCAAAGATACCATACTGTACTCATCTTAAATCATTACTTATAAAAACACAAAGATACTGCTGATGTCTTGATGTCACAGGTAGATTCACAGGTTTGTACTTACCTCATCAGGTATCTTCAGGGTTAACGTCCTCTGCTGTGAAGCTGGGTCATTTCTGTACTTGTGAACCTGACCTGCTCCAGAGCTGGTTTTCCTGATGGTCTCAGATGCAGCTTCAGACCCTTATTTAGTTTTTTCTGAAACCTCCAAATAATTTTATATCTGTATGAACAGCTACACTGCACCTGCTGACCACTTTTTGTTCTTCACCCTCAGAGTTAAACTTCACAGAGGCTGAAAGAACAAAACCTGAAACCAGGGGTGTCTAACTCCAGGCCTCCAGGGCCGTGTCCTGCAGGATTTAGACATGTCCTTGATCCAACACAGCTGATCTAAATGGCTGAATGACCTCCTCAACATGTCTTGAAGTTCTCCAGAGGCCTGGGAATGAACTAATCATGTGATTCAGGTGTGCTGACCCAGCGTGAGATCTAAAACCTGCAGGACACCGGCCCTCGAGGCCTGGAGTTGGACACCCCTGCCTTAAACTGTCTTCAAACATTCATTTAATGAAGCATTTGATTATAACCCATCAGATTCTCCGTGATGACAGCCCTGAGAGATCAATAAATCTGCTCCATCTCGCAGTCACATTTTTATTCTCCTGTTTCTGTCAGGCTAAACTTTATTACTACAGCAGCTCTTTCCCAGTCTTACTGACCAAAGTGCTTAAAGCACGCACACACTCACAGCGCTGTCTGCAGCAGCTGTTACTTTCAGTCGTATAACATTAACCTCTTCGTATATTCTCTATACTGTCAGTGAGCAGAAACGGCTTCGGCTCAGCGGAGAGATAAAACAACGATTTCCACCTGCTTCCTAAAATCCAATAAATCCAGCATGAGTAACAACACGTACTCCTCTCTGCTACTAATTCTCTGCTGCTTGCTTCTGCCCCAATCAGAATGGAGGGTGCTGTAAAGCGGCTCGTGGTGCAGGGGCGGATCTAGAAGGGTGGCATGGGGTGGCAAGTGCCACCCTAGTTTTACATATGACAGTGTTCAAGTAAGATAGCATTAACAGTTTGAGCGTAGTTACAGTCAACAGTCTCTATTTCAGCCCATATTGAAGGTTCGGACTTCAAAGGATGATTTTAAATTTTAATTACAGTTCAGTAAATCCAGAGTTATGATTAAAAGAATATATAAGCCATGCTTTTCTCTAAATACTGCGAGCGAGTTTTTAGATGTGGGAACATTGTGACGTTTCGTGTGGAGTGTGTAGTTGCTGTTTTGTTTTGTGTGTCAGTGAGGGCACTAATGAATGTCACAAAGGCACGTTGCAACGTAAACACAGTCACCAGGTAGAAAACCAGCGCAGTGATACAGCTGCTGCTGTCAGGCCTGCAGCTTTCTGCCTGTGCTGCTCTGTTTTATGTTTTTACTGACACACATCATTTGTGAATCTTATTGCGACACCTGATTGTTCTCTCATTTTAGTTTTAGTAATATTATTAAATGGTTGTACAAAATAAAAAACAGCAGGTGTATTGGCTGCATTTTTAGATAAATAGTTGTATGTGTTTACAAAATGTGTGCATAAGCTTATACAATTTATATTTGCATTTCAAGTTATAAAAATAATTTACTCAACATGTCTGTGGGTTTTTTTTACAGTAAAAAACTACAACTAGGATTTTAAGTGTTTTGTGTGAGCTCAGATCAGTAACATTAATACAGTTTGTCAATGAAAGAACAGCTAAATTCAGACACGTGAGGCTGAACGACTGAAACCGAGCAGGAAAAGCAAAATGAACCAGTTTGAATGTGAAACACAAACGTAAAATGAGCAGTTGTATTTCAGAGGGTGAATCCAACAAATCATGAAAAACGAGGTTTACATTTTTGTTCATGACAGTGCAGATTTCTGACATGTTGTGTAATCTAAGAACGTAACAATTTGATGATTCACTAACAAACAACAGTGAAACTTCAGTTAGTGTTTGTAAATGAAGCGCCAGTGTTGTGCAGCTTTCTGGGTTTTATATTTATTGGGCGACATATTTATTTATTATACAGGCTGTACAGTACAGAAGAGCAAAACTCATGTTTTATGTAACTAAAGTGTGTAATTCTGTGGGCTACAGACAATAATCAAGTTATGGACCATATTTATATGAAAAGCATGTAAACTTACTGCATTTGAATCATTTTAACCACATGTAACCACCTGCATGTGTTTGAGAAAGAAAGGCTTGGGTTTTGCCTCCCCATCTGATTTCTTTGCCACCCTGTCGCTGCGTCACAGAACAGGAGCTCGCTGCAACAGAAACCTGTAAAACATCTCAGATTGGAGCTGCACCTGCTGCCCCGCGCAGGGCAGGAAACACGTGGACTCCACAGTTCATGAACACTTCCCTGCTATCCAGAAATAAGCCGAATAACCTGGAACGCTGCACCCGGACAAACGTCAGCTGACTGACGGTCCTGCACGGGGTCAGCTGATGCGACGGTCAGACTCGTTTCTTCCTGCAGGACTTTTTCACGTTAAAGAGTAAAAGGTGCCCCAAACTTGCTGTCGGAGTGCTGACGTGGCGTCTCCGTCCTCTCTGTCCTCTTTTGCTCTTTGCTGGTTTTTCATGCTTTTCCTCTGAAGTCTGTGTGTGGGTGGGAGAGATGAGTTGTTTGTGTCGTGCTCCTTTAAATCAAAGGCGAGGGGACGGCTGTGCTTTAATCATATTTCACGCCGACCTCACTTATCTTCCTCGCCGTTGTTTAAGGCACGTCATTGCAGATATATCAGCCTCCGCCTGACTGCTACAGTACGGACACACACACACACACTCACTGTATGTGAAGCCTTTATGAGTCCCAACATGACAGGATGACAGTGTGTTAAAATGTGGAACCAGAATCGCAGCGTGTTAACATTTCCTTTGGAAATGCCAAGGTCTTCCATTTTCCTCAGCGTGCAGTGAGCGGCGCTCAGGCCTGCAGATCACAAAGACTTTCATTTGTTTTTCTGACAGCAGCCTGAAGGTTACAGTGATGAGCTTCTGACCTGAAGACTCCCACTGATGCTAATTCCACCCAGCGTCCTTGAAAACAAAACCGCAGGCGCAGAACGAGCTGAGACCAGAACACTTTTCATGTGAGCGAAGTTTGTGTTTGTCAGTTTGATTTTCCTGTTTCAGGTGTTTGTCTGTTTGAGGCTGTTTATCTGGACCCAGGCTCAGAGCAGACGCTCCAATAGAAACACTTCTGCGCCTGATCACATCCATCAGGTCCTCCTCAGATTCAGATTAAACTTATTTGAAGCATATTTTTCATCTCATCTAAAGTTGAGTTTTATTCAGTGATAAAATATTTTTACAGAGACAGCCCAACACTGAGCTGGTGTGTGAGAGATACCAGCTCAGGCTCTGGAGCCATAATTATAATTATAGCTGTAATTACTGAGAAGCAGCTCGAACGTGAACGTCAGCTCGGTGTGAGACCTCATCAGTGTTTCCTGACCTCAGCCTGGTAAATGCAGCAGTAACAGCTTCACGCTGAAGCTCAGGAGCAACTCGGAGCTTCTGATCTCGCCCAGATTACTTGGACCTGTAGCGCGGAGGAGGCGGGATCAAACCACAGCGTTTCTGTGGCTGAATTTCAGGTTTCCAGCAGAAATCTCGTGCACTAACAGTCAGTCGAAAGCAAGTGGCCCAGAGTAAAGATGCCTTTGTTCTCTTTATTCCACAGAACGAGTTTCACATCCAGGCTGTGAGGAACCGCCGAGCCGTGTGGGCGGGTCTCTGAGTGGCTGTTGGGAAGTCTGGAGTCCTAAATAAAGTTTCACCATCTCAAAAATCCAAGTTTCAGCTGTTTACAACTTTTTCACTTATAAGGTTTCGACTAATACAGTCATGAATAATAATGATAGTAAAACGTGAATATTTACTGCCGTGTATGTGACTTCCTGCTGCTGGTGCACGAGGACAAGATCTGCTCAGGTGAGTCGTAGCTAACGCAGCGTGCAGACGTTGGTGAATCTGTCTGAAGACTCAGCAGCAACGTTTGCAGAAGCTTCACCTTAAAAGCAAAAAAGGAAAAGAGGAACGTCTCTGCGGTGTGAGCGCCGTCTGTTCAGCGACGGCGACCCATCACACGTGTCCCGCCCTGGTCAAGTGACGACAGCTCGCAGAGATGAGTCTGTCTGCCGTCTGGTTCAGCCTCAACAGCTCCAAACAGGAACGACCTGAGACCTGGAAATTCTGTCCACAGTAATAATCAAAGATTATTCAAAGTTGCCGGCAGCATGTCTGACTCACGGCCAGCAGCGTACCTGTGCAGGTGTACTGAGAGCTTACTGCCCTAATCTTTTACTACCACCAGTATGATTTGTATTTTAAAGACTAAACGCGAGTTTTACTCACACAGCTGTGTGTTCGGTCTGAGGGTGGGACTCTGGTTTTGAAGCGCTGCATGTGAGCGGGCAGTAAACGTGGGTCTTCCTGTGTTCGCAGTTCATCAGACTGCTGGACTTCACCTCTGACTGATAACTGTGAGAAAACGACCCACGCAGGTGAAACTACATCTCTGAAGTGAATCCAATCAACAAAAGGCAGCTTTCATCCGACGCTCGAGGCCTCCCGAGGCTTTCATCCAAACCAAACGCCCACAACGACTCACGCGGGCCTTTGTCTCTGCACTGAATCACACGAGCTGTGTTTGCTGAGGTTAGCTCTCTGCGGGATGAGCGATTGGTAGCAGTGAACTGGTGCCGTCACTCTGCACAGAAACATGACTCGTGCATGTGGCCGAGGGGGTCGTCTGCTAGAGCGCGAGCACAGGTCCAGGGAACAAGATGTGCTTCCCTGTGGTCCGTCAGAGGGGTTTGCATGAAGTGTGATTACAGTCTGAGCCTAGACGTGACCGCATCATGGTGCTCAAAGCGAACACGTCTGGAGTGAAATAAGTTTATTTCTAAAGAACATCCGACTCCTAATTACCCAAACGCCGTCTGACGGCAGCTGATCCCTGATCCTCGGGCCGACGACCTGAGGGAGGGGCTGGAAGAGCAGGTCAGTTAAAGCTCTGGGAGCTTTGCTGCATCTAACGAGCTGCTGACCAGGAGGAGGAGCCTGCTCGGGGTCAGAGGTCAGACAGGGTCTCTGAGTCACAGGGAAACGGGAGCTGGAGCGACCGACAGCAGGAGGCAGCAGGAGACGGGCCGAGCGCTGCGGCACAGAAACGTCCTCGGGCGTGAGAGCAGCTGAAATATTCCAGGAGCCAATCACAGCTCTCTACCGAGGCTTCAACGGGCCGGGCACCAAACGCTCCGGGGCGCCGGGCTGGGACCGGAGGAGCTCAGAGGAACCTGTCCAGGTGTTCTGACGAGGACGTGGTCACGGCATCAAAGTGGGCGTTGTTTAATGCAGTAACCCTTCTGACACTGAAGTTCCGTCTCCCCGCCACGCTCGTGTGTTCGGCTCGTCGTGCATCATAGTGCGCTCGCTGTGCTGACAGCTCATCATCGGGCTTCAGCGGCGTGCTCCACGGTTGGTCTGTAAATCAGAGTCAGGCAGAACTAAAGCGACTTCCTGCCTGCGCGTCTACTAAAGGCCTCAGGAACATGCTGGCTGCTCGCCGTCGAGTCCTCTGAGGCACTTCTTCATCTCTGCTGCTGTTCAACAAACACAAATGAGTCCCAGTGTTGGTTTTCCATCACCGCACAGCTCCCAAGGCACTCCGCCATCTTTCCTTCATGACTCATTGAGGTGGCTGGAGAGCTGTATTTCCTGCGGCAGCAGAGAAAGCCGTTTGTCACACCTTCGCTGGAGGAGAAACTGCAGGAAAGAAGAACGTCAGGAAGTAAGCGATTGCCACCTTGATCCCAGCTGCCCACCAATCTTGGCCTCACCTCTCCGAAAAGCTGCCTGAGATTATTATGTGTCAGGTCCTTGCACAGGAAAGCTCTTAGTACCTGCCAGGAAGGGCGGAGAAAGAAACACAGGTCGGAGGTGAGTGCAGCTTGGAGCGAGCTGCCTGCAGCTGTGACGGCTGCTGACTGTGGATTTGACTCTGAGAAGCACCGTCTCAGATTTCAAATGTCTTATTTGAATGAGTCGCCATGTTCGTGTGGTGGAGATAGGTGTGCCCTGTGACAGCAGCTCATGTCAGCGCCTCCCACGGGGGTGGGGTCAGGCCAAGAGCGAGCCGTAACACGAGAGTCGCACAGAGGAGGAGGGGCCTCTGAATGAGCCCTCTGAGCCCTCCACCCTCAGGTGCCGTGTCAGGTGAGGCCAAGGCTCTGTTGGTGTGACAGTAGAGTGTGTGTGTGTGTGTGTGTGTGTGTGTGTGTGTGTGTGTGTGTGTGTGTGTGTGTGTGTGTGTGCAGTGTCAGCTGTCTGAGAACAAGTGAAGAGGTCAGAGGTCACATTAGCTGAGCTCTTTTATTTACAGTCTGTGGACAGAGGCTGCTGAGAGGACAGTTCAGGTGAACAGTGACAGATGAGCTGCTGATCCACACACAGGCTTATACACAGCAACATGAGTTACATACGAGAACAAACCTGTCCAGCAGACACACACTCCTCCCTCCGGGCTCAGACGGGGTCACGTGTCGTTTGGTTTAATAGCTCCGATCCACCGACAGCTTCACGGGCAGAGTCTTCACTGGGACTTTATCCCCGATGCTGATGAAGGGAAACATCCTGTCCGTGAAAGTGTGTGTGAAGGTGTGTATGTGTGTGTCAGTGTCAGCGTCAGAGAACGACAGCTGTCCTCCGTCCCAGTCCAGACTCGCTCGGATCCTCTGGAGCTTCTTCTGCAGCTGCAGGACGGTGGGGGCAGCAGATCCTGAGCGAGCTGAGTATTCACCTTGATTGAATCCTATTCCACCAAATCCAGAGCGTATGGGTCCCTTCCTCCGGACGGACTCCGCTAACACGCCCAGTCCCCAGTGTCCGCAGTCTCCAACCTCCACCACCCAGCTGTGGGCCCCTGAGGTGAAGCCCTGAGAGCTCAGGACGAAGCAGAGATGATCAAACCTCTCTGGATTATCGGGGAGCTGCTGCAGCCCACCCACCCTCACGCTGCTCAGATCCTCGGACAGGGTCAGTTCAGGGTTTGCAGTGTTTGGGTTCAGGATCAGAGGAGTGTAGGAGACCATATACTTCATGTTGTTCCAGATGCTGAAGGTCAGGTTGCCCAGGTGTTTGGCCTGGTCTATCAGAGCTCCCGGGGGCAGCTGTGGATCATCCAGCAGGGGGCAGCGCTGGGCTCTTTCCACCACAGCCTTGTAGTTGTGCAGGAATGAGACGTCTTCAGCTCTCAGCTCCTCCTCTGTGGCTCTGATTGTGTCTGAAAGAGCTGCTATCTCTCTGCTCAGAGCCTCCATCTTCTCCTTCATCATCCAGCTCTTCTGCTCCTCTTCCTCCCACAGCACGGTCAGCCTGGCCTCCTCTTCCTCTGCTAGAAACTGGTGAAGCTTCTTAAACTGCTCCCTAATCTTCCTCTCTGTGCGTCGGGCCTGGGCCTTAATGTGTCCTGCTGTTTGATCAAAGTTCACCTGGACTTCTTCACAGACCTTTAACTTCTGCTTTAAAGCTTCCACAGTTTCCTGAAGGTCATTCTTGTGTTGTTGTGCAGCTTTATCGATGGGCTTGAACGTGTGGTCGCTGTGCTTCGTCTGCTCGTTGTCAGAGTGCAGACTGCAGAGATCCTCTGAAGCTCTCTGATCTCTCCTCTCTACAAACGACTCACACAGGTTCTTCAGCACCAGACTAACCGGTGGATCCACCCTCGAAGATCTTTTCTGACACATCGGACACTCCTGTGTTGGCTTCTCTCTCCACCATCTCCTCAGACAGTCTTTACAGAAGCTGTGGCTGCACGACAGAAGAACGGGATCTCTGAAGATGTCGCGACAGATCGGACAGCACAGATCCTCCTCTGATCTGGAAGCCATGGAGTCTCCGAGTGAGGCTGGAAGCAGCAGACAGGAAGTACAGTCAGTCCTGGTTCCCCTCCCTCCTCTGCTGCTGAATGAATGCCTTTATTGTCACTGCATGAGACACAAACCACAGAACCTGTTCTCCATGTGGCACGAAGCTGCACGACACAAGCTACTGATAAATGGAAATCCCCGTGAGCCTTCACTGTGGAGCATCAGCAGCTGAAGCTCAGTCTGTCCGTCTGTGTCTTTGGTTAGAATAACAACCTGCTTTCTGTTTTACGGCAGGCGAGACAGGTGAGGGCGGAGCTCTGTGAGATCACATGAATGCTTCTGTTACCTGCAGGTCAGGTTTCTTTCATTCCACAGTTATCAGAGTGGAAAATCTGCAGCAGCGGTGTGGTGATCACTGACGTGTGTTCAGCGTCTCGTTTCCACCAACGTTTCGTTTAAAGATGCGGTTTATGTAACGTGTGATTTGAGTACTTGGTGATTTAATTCAGGCCTTTTTGCAGGAAACACTTTGTCTGTATTCTCAGGATTTACTGCATCAGCAGATTTAAAGAACAGGGTTTGTTGTATTTTTGGAGATTTTCAAAAGACGGTCAGGCTCTCTCATGTTATTTTAGTAAAAGTAAGACGTGACACAAAGGGTCGTAACGACTGAACGACTTCCTCAAACAAACTTTAACTCCATAAACGTCTTTTCCTCCTGATTATTCAAACAGGTTTTTATTATTTTAAATCCTTTTCACGTCATTTCACCGACCGGTTTATTTCGTCAGGCGTGAGGACGACTCTTCCGTGTTACTGCAGAAATCAGAGAGAAGGTAAACCCAGACTGCCCTGTGAGCACGCTGGCATCGTAACAGCAGAACGATGGCGGCGTCACAGAGACCTGAGAGGCCACTGCTGTCAGTGAGACACACTGTGAGGATTCTTATAAAAAGACACACAGAGGGCTGATTACACCGTGTCAGGTGTAACACCTCACTGTAATCACATTACATTTTTTAGTAATGCAGTAATGTAATGCATTATTGTGCCTGTGAAGGCCTGTGGTACATAGCTGATTATTAGAGATCGAAGCATTAATTAATGGCAGGACTTCTTTGAGCAGTTTTGTAGGAATGGGGTCTAAAAGACACGTTGATGGTTTGGAGGAAGTAATTATTGAAGTTAACTCAGAAAGATCAATTGGAGAAAAAGAGTCTAACTTAACATCAATGGTACTAAGAGTAGCTGCAGATAATATTACATCTGTGGGATGATTACTGGTAATTTTTTCTCTAATGATTAAAATGTGATTTGTGAAGAAGTTCATGAAGTCATTACTAGTTAACGTTAAAGGGATGGTTGGCTCCGCAGAGCTCTGACTGTTTGATTATCTGGTTAATAAAGATGTGACAAAGACTCGAGTAATAAAGGGGAAAAGTAGAATTCAAAATACAACAAAAGCTCAAATAAACCATTAACATAAACATCAGCAAGGAAACACCAAAATAATTATGTGTTAACTAAGCCACGCACGATGGCGGGGCGGTGTCTCACGGAGGTTTCACCGTCGGCCCCGGTGATGGTGACCACCCAACGGTTTTCACACCTGAGCTCATGTGACGACTCACTTGATTGGCAGCGAGTCAGGACCATCCAACCAGGACCACGCCCTCTCGGGTTTCGTTTCCTGGGGGTCTCCACCTCTCGGATGAGAGGAGAAACATTTCCCTGAGCCTGAAGAAATCCAACTGCCTTCTTTTTTTTCACATGAATACGCCAGCATGAACAGTGGGACGGACTAACTGTGAACATAGCTGATTGGCTGTCTCTCTGTCAGTGAGTGAGTACAGCTTAGCTTACCTCTCCCCAAAAATCAGAAATCACAGACCTGTTTGTGTCTGTGAGTCGGCTCAGAGACAGGAAGTGGAGACAGCGCTCGTTTTACTCAGACCTGCTGACGGCCATAGATGCAGCTTTGTCAGGTCTGAGCTGTGGCCCCAATCTGTGCCCCCCGAGCTGTGGCCCCCCCGAGCTGTGCCCCCACGAGCTGTGGCCCCACGAGCTGTGGCCCCACGAGCTGTGGCCCTGAGCTGACATCCCATGAACTTGTTTTTAATATTTATTCTCTGCTGGTAGTCATGGAGACACACCGGTCTTTGCTGGTGTTTAGTGTATGACATTAAAGATTGTTCAACTGTGACATGAGTATCAGTTTTCAAACTGCAGATTTTGTCCACACGTCAGAAAACAGGAAAAAGTGACAACACACTTTCTGTCCGTGATGGCGCTGCAGGCCGTTTCTCAGCAACGATCATTCAGGAGCAGACGACGGTCTGTAGATTTTTATGGCTCAATCTTTTCAGTGTCCACAGACGTCTTATGTCTTCCCTTCTGTGGTCTTTGTCAGCAGGTGGCAGCACCTGGAGACGCTAGCAGGACCTCAGTGAAGCTTCCTGAAGCAGCAGGAAAGCACGAAAAACACAGAACCAATGCAAACAGGCATGAAGCGTTTGTCTTCCTCTCTCTGTGTGTGTGTGTGTGTGTGTGTGTGTGTGTGTGTGTGTGTGCGTGTGTGTGTGTGTGTGTGTGTGTGTGTGTGTGTCAGTCAGTCAGTATAATCCTTGCTTGTCATTCACGGTCATTGCTCGCTCTCAATGCTGGAAGCTGATCTAAATCGATTTGCTGTATTAAATCCAGCAGAACGTAATTGACCATCAGACGCTGAAACATCCTGACGAGATGCTGCAGGAGGAGGAAAGTAAAGTTTTCATCTGGCACCACTTCCTGTAAACTCTGCGGAGGCACAGCAACGCAGGAGTTACCTGACATGTACTGCAAATGCTGCAAATACTGCATATCATTAATATAATACTGCAAATGCTACATGTGATTAGACACATTAGAGATGCAGTACACTCAGCACTGCATTCACAGAACATCCAGAGGTCCTGTTTACACCATTCACCTGTCAGTCAAAGAGGCCACGCCCCTAATAATACCAAACTGTAAACAGGTGAGTGATAGAAACATCCGTACAGGTGTTGTAAAGAGGAAACTTTGATATCAGAGACTAAACCAGGTCGTGTCTCAGCAGGGCCGTGCAGAGAGGTTTAAAGGGGCGGGTGCTCAAAGTTAAAAAGGGGCACATTGAACCAGGCTGGATAACAACAACACACATTCATCAAGAATCTAATATGGGCAACAAGGCAAAGCAAACGTAGCCGATGCTTTACCTGATGGGTACAATGTTGCTGTTGAGGGGTTGCTGTGGATAGTGCTGGAGGGCAGGGCTGTGTTGATCTGAGACTGTAGACATTAAAAAGTCCACAGGAGAGATGGAAGCTGATTAAACAAGTGTCATGAGATGATAACAAAATGCAAAGATTGGTGACAGCGCTTAGGCTCTGCCTGTGAATCACTCTTTGCTTCTCTTCTTCCTTCCATCATTTCATACATCACTCTCCACTTGCTGTCTATCTGAGAACAAGGCACAACTTGCTATTGCAATAAACTATAATCTAATTATCCACACCTAACAACTCCAGCACTTAATCTATAATAAAATGACAGAAAAATGTTATAGCCCTGCCTTTAGTAGCCTCACACAGCTCCTGCTGTTTCCTCCTCATGTCCTTACCAGCCATGTCTGCACAATGTTATATCATGAGTAATATTTTTTTTAAAAATCCATCTAAATAAAACACACACATGCACACACACACAGTGACATGTTAGACCTTCTTCAGAATACTGTATATACTATGGGCATCCTTACATTATTATTTATTACTAGAGCTACAATAATAAAGCAATGAGGAGGGGGAAGTAATAAATATGAAATAATGTATTTATGATGATTCCATGTGTTTCACTATCCACTCTGTGCAGGGCAAAGCTTATTACATGTTTAAACTGTAGAGATACAATCATTTTACTGCTGTAAAATCCAACTTTTGTCTTATTTAAAATATAAATCTAATATAATCTGCTTCTTAATGTATGTTCTTTAAAATACAGCGTGTGTTTTAATATATTATAATTATCCATCCATCCATTCGCTTCCGCTTATCCTTTTCAGGGTCACGGGGGGCGCTGGAGCCTATCCCAGCTGTCATAGGGCGAGAGGCGGGGTACACCCTGGACAGGTCGCCAGTCTGTCGCAGGGCCAACACACAAGGACAGACAACCATTCACACTCACATTCACACCTAGTGACAATTTGGATTTTCCAATTAACCTATCCCCATTATATTATAATTATAATAATGCATAATTATGTGGACATGCATATTAGATCGTTTTTTAGTGAAATATAATCCCTCCAGAAAGGCAGGAAAAGCCCGGAAACTTACTTTAAAACTAAACATGTTCTAAATACTTTAAAACTAAATATGTTTCTAAATACTTTAAAACTAAATATGTTCCCTAAAACGGTGACAGAGCTACAGACCCATGACAGCCTTACACAGGTAGGCAGCAGCTGTGACCAGCACTACCTGTGCAGTTAATAAAAGGACAGGTAATGTTTGTCGCGCTGTTGCACACACAGCACGCTCGTTTGTTTCAGTTCGTCAGTAGCAACAAGACAGCTTACCAACGTGTACGTAATAAGCTAATACTCCTGTGTGCTACACACTACAGTGTACGCTGTACACCTACTTACTGGTTGTGTCGCATCAGTCTGTGTCTCTGAGTTAACTTGTGTTTCTCCTACAGCTCCGGACCGCAACAAATGCGCGTGCTCTTCGTGAGCTCGTTCCCGGCTCGTAACCAGCGCGTTCTGCCGTCGAGGGCGATCATTGGTTAAATGTGATCATGTGACTGATGCAAGCCAGATCCTTTTATTTAGCAAAACTGTGATTAATAGTTAAATATTATTGTTGAGGGGCACAGACAGGACTCCGCACGCACACATTAAAAATAATAATAATAACTTTTTTTTGAAAGGTTGCCTCAACAAAAGGGCACTTTGGGCACCCATCAGGAAAGGGGCGGGTGTTCAAGCCCCTCTAGCCCCCCCCTCTGCCGTAAACACGTTTGGTCTGTGGGGACTGACTCACTGCTGCGTCTGCTGGACGCCAGGAGAACTGCAGCTGCTAAAGCGTGTCATTATTTTTAGCCTGTAGGAGGACATCCATTTAAAAGACCGGAGTTTTGTCCCTCCTGCTCTTCTTCTTCCACTTTGTCTCCCCATCAATCCATGTGGCCTCGCTCGTCCTCCACCTTCGCCCTCCTCTCGCTGTGCTGCAGACGTTGTAATGGACCGTCTCAGCGGATCGATGCCGGGGGAGGGAGGGGGCGACCGCAGACAGAGAAGCTTTTCAGAGAAGATTTGACTTCAGGCCAAGGACGGTCAGCAGGAGACAAAGAGACCAGAGGAGGTGAAGGACACAGAAAAGTCTCCTCTCGAAGTTTTCTCTTTGTCATCCGTTTTTAGTCTTTTAAAGACAAACTATCAGCAAACTAAATGAAGCCTGCAGACATCTTTGTTCCTTCACAGGTCTGCAGCACAACCATCAAATGTGGTGCGTGAATAACATCGAAGAAAGAAACTAAGAATAAATGAGACGCATGAAGAGAGCGACGTGTGGTTCCTGACATGTTTATCGAGCTGATCCCACCGTCAGCTCGGTGCTGAGCTCCACAGAACAGCGTGCTGACCAAACTCTGGACACCTATGAGGTTGTCTGTAATGTTCCCATGCCGTCCAATCAGAACTCTCACTCACAGAGCCACGCCCTTCTGAGGGTTCAGGCTCCTGAGTAACACGCAGAGGTCCTGCTGATGGCCCGGCTGGACGAACATGCTCTAGTCCTGCCATGAAAAACATGCCTGAACACTGCTGTTGTCACTGATGATGTCACTGATGATGTCACGGATGATGTCACAGGCTGTAGGTGCTGCAGTCGGGGTGGATGAAGAGTTCTGATCCTTTAAGTGACCAGCAGAGGGCGCCACAGGCCAACTTCAGACTGCATTAACACAACAGGCATGAAAATCAACTGGTGTCAACTATTTATTTAACATTTTCAAGGTGTCAGGTGAGGCCAAGGCTCTGTTGGTGTGACAGTAGAGAGAGAGAGAGTGTGTGTGTGTGTGTGTGTGTGTGTGTGTGTGTGTGTGTGTGTGTGTGTGTGTGTGACAGAGTCTGTGGGGAGGAAGTGGAGCTGGTATCTCCGGGCAGCTGAGGGGGCAGACTGATGGTATCTCTCTGCTTGTCCAGTGAAAAGTGAAGTTGAGCTTCACTGCACGTACTTTACTTCATTTAGAGCTGAATAACTTGACTCTACTGTAAACTGAGAACAGCCGTGCGTCCCCACAGGACCGAGCACTCGTGTCTGTAAAATACCGCCTACACGTGAAGAAGAAACCAGGAGATGTGTTGAAGGTGTTTTCAGAGTATTTCACCTTTCTGAAGTTATCAGTGTAAATCTTTGATATATGTTCAATAAAGGAAACTCAGCATTGCACCGGCATCTTCTCCTTTCAGACACCACCTGCATCAGCTGTCGTGTTTCACGGCTAACCACCGTCACTCTCAGCAGCTCTCAGTCTCATGTTCTCTTCAGGACAAACATCTGTGCTGATTCTCAGACGTTCGGCTTCATTTTACATCCGGGTCTGTGCTCACTTCCAGACCGCTTCTTCTGGATTTACTCAGTTCTGATTGGTTCTGAGACTGTAACATCTGCTTGATCTTCTTTAAGCGTAAGGACGGAGCTGCTGCTGGCTTTGTTCATCTGCTACTAAAGCTATTGCTGCCTGTGCACACTGCTGTAAGATGATACCCAGCGACTGAAGCGAGACTGAGGCAGACGGATGAGCTCATCGTGTTTTCGTCGCTAACCGCGTGGCTCTTCTAGGATTCCTCCAGCTGTGGTAACATCAGCAGCTGCAGCAGCTGCAGGTTCTAGTGCTCGATCCAGACACGTTCTCCAAGGACGTCAGCACATCGCAGGTAATACCAATCATCTGCTAAAAGCCTCGGTGTCACCTTCACCTCAGAAATGCAACAATCAAAGTTTTACTGTCACTCAGTGGACAGTAATTTTAATCGTCTCCCACTGTGATTATTGTAACTCTCTCGGTCCTCCACAGCTGCCACCTCATCGTGCAGCTCTGAGATTTTACTGACGAACAACTAAAACCTGGTTTCACTGCAGGTCTTCTGAACGAGGTGCGCATTTGATTCTGCTGGTTCCACTCTGACCACCATCAGGCAGAATCAAACAGAAACCCACAGGATCTACGGCCCGAACCACCAGGAGATGGAAAGCGGCATTATCTCAGTCTATGAGTACGTCCACACACTGACTGAGTGAATGCTTCAGGATCACCTCCTGTGCTGGTTTACAGGGTCGTGGGTGTCTGTGACCCTCTGGGAGTGACGGCGCCCTGCTGATGATTCTCTATCGTGGCTCCAAAGCTTTGGAATAATCTTCCTCTTCACATTAGGTAATCGACATCAGGGCCTGTTTGTAAATCCAGATTAAAAACACATTTTTATTTGCTGGCCTTTGATTCAGTGGTTAACCGACTTGTATTTACTTATATTTTATTGTTATTACTATGTTTATTATTTGTTCGTATTTATTATTGTCATTGTATCTCTTGTATTTCTGTTGTTCAGCACTTTGTGTGTTTTTAAAGTGCTATATAAATAAACTATGATGATGATAACAGAGTCACAGACATTAGCATCAGAGACACTACGCTAACAGGAGCCCCGCCCCCAAGGAGTCAGTCAGCTGAAGCAGGAAACAGAGCAGCCAATCATGTTCTCCACAGCAGAGGTCAGGGCAGCTGTCCATTCTCACCTTCAGGATCAGCTGTTTACGGAGCCCCGCGGGGGACATGGGAGAAAAAAAAATTAAGACGGACTTTTGCGAGATTTCGCAAAACTAACTCGGGATCTCGCAAAAGTTTTAGCCGCCAGCTCGGAGCTGACCGGGAGGTCGAGGCACGATGTGCCGGGAAAGCGGTGTTCCTCCCGGCTGTAGTAGGTCTCGACCTCCCGTCAGCTTCGAGATGGCGGGTGTCAGATCTCCAAAAACGTCGGAGCACTTTTGCAAATATGTGATGTCTTGTAAAACGAGCAGATATCTGACGTTTACACAACTACAGTCACGCCTCAAAATATCTTAAAAGTGTATTTTGCGACCCAGAAAGAGTAATATTTCAATAATTCAATAATCCTTTCTGTCATCGTTGTATTTTTACTCAGTTGCATATAGTATTTGTATTCTATTTTTATCTTATTGTATATTTATTTTATTTTATTCTACTGTATATAGTATTTTATTTTATTCTACTGTATATAGTATTTTATTTTATTCTATTCTGTACAGCTGTGTACTGTATTTATTCTTATTGTATTCTAATTTTTGCCTCATAACTTTTGCACTGTCCACTTCCTGCTGTGACAAAACAAATTTCCCACGTGTGGGACTAATAAAGGTTATCTTATCTTATCTTATCTTATTACAGCTAAGTAGCTGCCGCCATTGTTGGAATTCAACTTTTGCGAGATCTCGCTAAAGTTTTGCGAGATCTCGCAAAAGTCCATCTTAGTTTTTTTTTCTCCCATGTCCCCTGCGGGGCTCCGTAGCTGTTAACCGAACACCACTGACTGTAGAGGAAGATTCTCACCGCTGCCTCTGCTGGACGTCAGAGGAACTGCAGGGTTTGACTGCAGACAAACTGGATGTGTTGTTCTTACCTCGAGGTCGGTTTGTGAGGTTTGAACACGCAGCACAGCGTTGCTCCTTCCTGCTTTCAGGACACACTTCACTTCATGATCTTCTCATTACACTTTGATATTCCCTCTTTCCTGAATGTGCTTCTGTGGCAGCGCAGTAATAAGCCCGTCTCATCTCTTCTCTCCAGAGGAGATGCAAATTGTGGTTTTTCGTGAGATAATGCCTCATTAAATGTATCAGTGCGGCGTTGATTGATTTGTATTACCAGGAGGAGACCCCACAGTGACAGAAACATGAGGCAGAGCTGGATTAACTGCAGCATGTCCACATTTTAACTCACAGATCTCACATGGATTTTAACAGCAGTTCTGACAGCAAATCTGCTTCAAAGAGACAAAAGAGAGAAACAGACAAAGGTTCTAATGATGCTTTCATTTTACTTCTGCAAAGGCAGACAGTGGAACAAGAAAAGATCACAAAATGATCCATCAGCAGGCTGTGTCCAACTCCAGGCCTCGAGGGCCGGTGTCCTGCAGCTTTTAGATCTCACCCTGGGTCAGCACACCTGAATCACATGATGAGTTCATTCCCAGGCCTCTGGAGAACTTCGAGACATGTTGAGGAGGTCATTCAGCCATTTGAATCAGCTGTGATGGATCAAGGAGACATCTAACCCTGCAGGACACTGGCCCTCGAGGCCTGGAGTTGGACACCCCTGCTTTAATGTATATAATGTGTTGTATTTGTATAACCACGCATGTGACAAATAAAGGATCTTGAGGAGGAGGAGTCACAGGGATATTACCCAGCAAGCCATGGGGCACATCTCAGGTGTCTTTATGTTGGACTGCACTTCTTCCCTCTTGCTCATTGTGATATTAAATGTTTGGTTAGGAAAACATCATTTGCGGTAAAATCCATCCCTTCTCAACCTTCAGCCCGACACATCGGCTCTAAAGCCGAGCCTGGAAACTCAGAACGCCGACGATGATCAGCGTGTGACGGATAAAGTACGAGGCGTCATCGAAGAGCATGAGGCACGGCGGGGCGCCATGGTCCACACGGCCTTAAGCAGTGTGAAACAGAGTCACACTGGGAACACGCCCAGGTGTGCATCGGGACTCTACGAGGACCTCCAGCATCAGACACCACCCGTCCCGCACACGCACACCTGTGTGTTGTTGCTCCCCTGTGTGATTTAGGTCATGTGACTCACCTGTTGCGGTCCTTCAGCGCTGCCGTGTGTCACGCGGTCCTGTTGTGTTTTTGTCTTCGGTGCATTCGAGGCTTGATTTAAGTGTAAGTCTCATGAAGTAAAATCACTGCGTGTATCTCTGTGCAGCTGCAGTCAGCGATAACCTGCAGCCACGGTGTGGAGCAGACGCCGACCAGACGTCAGAGGAGCGCCCGCTGCAGCTTCATACCCTGTTTCACTTTTATCCGCTTCGTCATCACGCGTCCCAAATCTACGGCAGGTCTGGTAAACTCGCAGTTTCATCGATCTGTGCAGTCACAGGATTTCGTCTGAGGGCCCCTGGCGACATCAAACCCTCGTGGCCAGCTCTGCGTTCTCACAGCAGCTACTGATTCTTACCTGGACTCAGGCTGCAGCTCCACAGACCTCTGAGGAATGTTCAGTTCACACAGGAGGCACAGCCACCCCTCGTTTCTTAATGATGATTGGTCCAGTTATTTAATGAAAATGTGCAAACACACACGGAGACACAGAGTTTATACGCAGCTGATGAGCTCCGGTGTGAGCGCCTGTATTCCTCAGCACAGTCTGAACTCTGAGCAGCTGCCTGTGATCTCTGTAAGGATCTTCAGGAAACGTTCACGTGCTGTGTGTGTGTGTGTGTGTGTGTCTGCGTGTGTGTGTGTGTGTCTGCGTGTGTGTGTGTGTGTGTGTGTGTGTCTGTGTGTGTGTGTGTGTGTGTCTGCGTGTGTGTGTGTGCGTGTGTGTGTGTGTCTGCGTGTGTGTGTCTGCGTGTGTGTCTGCGTGTGTGTGTGTGTCTGCGTGTGTGTGTGTGTCTGCGTGTGTGTGTGTGTGTGTGTGTGTCTGCGTGTGTGTGTGTGTCTGCGTGTGTGTGTGTGTCTGCGTGTGTGTGTGTCTGCGTGTGTGTGTGTGTGCACGCTGAATGAAATGAGATGTCAACATGTCATTTTAAGATGCTCAGTGGAGGAAGGAATGCAAAAATGAAAACGAATCAAACTTACCGACACGCCCTCACACACACACACACACACACACACACACACACACACACACACACCTGGATTAAATGTGTGTTAGAGAGTTTGTGTGATTCATTTTCAGCTCTGAATTCTGACCTGTTCACCAAGGACACACACATAATGAGATGGACAGAAACACACACACACACACACACACACACACACACACACACACACACACACACACACACACACACACACACACACACACACACACACACACAGCGATGATGACGATTCATTCAGAAACAAAGGGCATTTCTCCTCCTCAGTGAAGTGCAACACTGCCACCTGCTGTCAGCTGGATGAAGTGCAGATAGAGCCACTGACTGATATTCAGCACACAGTAAATGTGACGATTCCACTCACATCAAATGTTTACAGGTTTATGAATCTCTTATAGCTGGCTGAAGCCTGGCAGCGCTGACAAACACATGAGACTGCATGAATGATCCAAGTATAACCAATGAACAGACCCACAATCAGTACAGCTGAATGTGCATCTTATCTTAATGACCTTGTAGTACCATATCACCCTATTAGAGCACTTCGCTCTCGCTCTGCAGGCCTACTTGTTGTTCCTAGAGTATTTAAAAGTAGAATGGGAGGCAGAGCCTTCAGTTTTCAGGCCCCTCTTCTGTGGAACCAGCTTCCAGTTTGGATTCAGGAGACAGACACCATCTCCCTCCCTGGTTCTGGTTCCAGCCTGGTTCTGCTGGAGGTTTTGTTTTCTGTTACAAAGGAGGGTTTTTGGCAAAAGTGGGGAAAACAAACACTCACTTTGTCGGGGTGTTTTGTTTTTTCTCTGTATTATTGTGCGACCAATGTGGTGTTGCCATGAGGCACCACATATAACCATATAAATGCAAATGTATTGAATCGAACTATTACAGGAACCTTGAAACATATTTCCATTATTGTTGTCATAAAGTGGATGAGCACCAGAACATTCAGGCTAAGCTGTAACTGAAATATTACACGTATGAAAATGTGTAAGCGGGGAATTTAGAGATGGGACCTTCATTTAAACCTCAGACGGCTGCCGTTTGATGTAGTTGCAGTTTATGAAAAAGCTCTTTGCCGTTTATCTACGAGTCAGACAGAAAAATTAATCTGGGACTGAGGAGGACCGTTACAGGAGGAAGTACTGCAGTACTGAAGGAGAGACAACTGGACCTGCTGCTGACAGAAAAACACTGGATGCAAAAGTGAGACGAGAACACCTGACGTCCTGTTTGAAGGAGCCAGCTGCTGCTTCCAGCTTCACTCGCAGACTTCCAGACTGGAGGACGTGTGCTGTCCGCTCTGTCGGGACGTCTCAGAGATCCCTTTACAGCATGCTGGGACATTTCTGCACGTGGTGTCCTCAAAGCCATTATTGTCCTGGTCTACGCGTCTCTCTGGCTGATCAAATTTTCAGGCCACATGTCTGTTTATTGTCCTCCTCTCTCTGCCTGGGCGGAGCTCATCTTTGGCGCCCGCCCTTGGCCCACACACCTGGTGTAATCAGGTGCCACGGATCTGCCTGATTGCCTGAGCCTCTATTTAAGATGGCGGCTCAGCACTCTTCTTTGCTGGATCGTTGAGCAACTCCCACTTCCTGGACCTGTTCGGTTCCCTGAATCTTGTGGCATGGCGTGGCGTTGAGTGAAACGTGAGCGTGAGTGCCTGAAGAGGAGTAAGGAGCGAAGCGCGGAGAGAGAGTGGAGTGTGTTTCCTGGACCTGTTTCCCATCGATTCTATTCTGGATCCTTATTACTCCTTTCCATATGTTATGATGTCATAAGCTATGATGTAATTGTGACAGGGCCGATACGTGGGGTGAACCCAGAAGACGACTCCACTGAGTTTCTCACAAGAATGTGAAGTTTTATTTGTCACATGTCACCGGTGTCAATAATTAATTACATAAAACTGGAAATACATTATTTATTTAATGTTTTAAATTAAATTAATGGGCACTGTAATTAACATTAATTATTTAATGATGTACTTGACTCAGTCGTTTCGGCACTCCTGGCCCTCCACAGTAAGCGAACCTTTCAGCGTTTCGTGTCCGATTTAAAGAGCCGTGAATTTAAGCTGTATCAGCGATCGTTGTTCCAAACTTTATTTTTCATCGCTCATGTAGACGCTCTGTTCATCGCCTCAGTGGTTCAACTCATCGCTCCTGAACAGGCCCTCTCCACATGCTGTCAGATAATAAAACGTACAGAGGAGCTTCTTTGATATTTCAGCTGACGGCTCAAACACAGACTGAGTTTTAAGATCTTCAGGATTTCTTTGTATTTGTTTGTATTGCTGTCAATCAGAGAGCTGTGACTCAGACGGCTGCAGCGCTAACAGCAGCAGTGTCTCCTCTGCTGAGAGAGCTGACGGTGGGAGCACTGAAGCTGCTTTCTTTATTATTTAGATCCAATCCGGTTGTTCAGTCTGACGTCACTAGCCGTGTCTGGGTCTAAACTCCGCTGCAGGTCCATATGTCAAACGATCACTATGGCATTACTGAGAGTTGAAAACTGTCTAAAGTCTTTCATCTTTAATAAAATGATCAGCGTTCTGCTCTACCAGGTGTAACAATTGAGTTTAACATCCAGGCATCCATGAAAACGGAATTTATGACATTTAACGGAGTTAGAAGTTAGCAGGGAGTTAGCTCGCTAGCTTCTATCTAAATACAATATAGCATGTCCTGACTGCGGGGTTTTGGAAACAAATTCAAACGTACAGCTCTGTTATCACTTCCAGCATAAATGAAGACAGAAAACTAAACAGCAGTGACGTTTGTAGGGTTACTGAAGTTTGGCTAGCTGCTATATAATGATGTGCTACGTGACCGCTAGCGACACAGCTATGTTAGCATAATATAAACAAGCTAACTTTTTTTCCACTCGATAAAAGTTAACGTGAGTGTTCTCGGTGGTCAGGAACAAATGTAATCGCATGGCAGGATGCTGTAAAAGGACCAAACTTCAGCCAGGAGAACAACTGAGATAATCCATCCACAATACGAGGTTAGTCATTCATATACTGCTGCATGGGCTGGGCTGTAGTTGCATCCTAAGGTTTTAAAAACTGAGCTTAAATAAATGATTAGCGGTAATAAAAGCCGAGGGAGGTCAACAGTGATCACTGACTGTTTTAGGAGCTTTTTGAGATCAAATAGAAGAAAATACAAAACATTAAACATGTTAACAACACAAAAGCCATATTAAACGCAGACTACTTTAGGCCCGGAAGTAGGATTCATCACTTAACGACCGGATTGTGACTGCAGGTAAATTATTCACAGCGCGCCCTCAGCCCCTTCATAGAGGAGTCGCCCCCTGCTGGACATTAGACACACTGCCGGTTTAACACACACGTCCATACTGGCTGCTTCTTCATAAACAGTCTGTGAATGTTAGAGGTTTACACAGTTTGTTTGGGTGTGACCCGGGCCCTATTTCAGGAAGCCGGTTTAGAAAACTCAGAGTGAAAAACGATACTCAGGGTTGAGTAACCCCGAACTGTCCAACTCGGAATATTCGGTTTCAGAAAGGCTGATAACAATTAGTTCAGTCAACGCGGAGTTGCTTTAACCCCAAGTTAAGCGCGCGCACGAGGATACATAAAGCCCTGATTAGTGGAGCACAGATTAAGCGAGTCACCATGGAGACGGAGGGAAAGAAGGCGCGGTCAGTGTATCTTACAGCGCTTGAGGCCGAAATTCTGATGGCAGCATATGCCGATAACATGCAAATTCCACGGAAAAAAGTAACACAGCCACAGCTGCAAAAGAAAGTGAGCATGCATGGCAAAACATAGCCGACAGAGTCAATGCGTGAGTGTTAATTTAAACATTGATCTAGGGATTTCCACCCATTCAACACGTTATTTTATTATATTTTATTTTGTATTTTATACATTTTATTTTGTGACGTGATGTGAGCGCAGGTGCAACCCAACAGGCCCCAAACGTTCCTGGCAGCAAGTAAAAATGAAATATAAAAATATAGTCCAAACAGGTAAGGTGTAATTGTATTATGAGCCATAGTGCTTGGTCTGTTTGTCCCATGTAAATCAATTGCAGTTAGAGGCTACATTAATTTTCTTTCTGTAAGCACTTATTGAAATTATCTGAGCACAACAAGTACATATTTGCTTACTCTGTATGCTCAAATGTGGCCCGTTATAGCCAACAGAAAAAAAAAAAGCGGAGGCCTGAAAAACAGGCGGGGGTCCTCCACCACCACCACTCACAGAGCCTGGCCACTTGGCTTCCACATTTGTGATAATGTTGGCAGCATCACATATGATCTTCACAGTGCAGAGAACACAAATTAGCATCCATTACTATAATGAAATAATTTGTTAGTTTGACATGCTACAGGGAACTATGTACCTGTACATTGATGCTGTGGAAAGACTTCCTGTTCACATAGTCTCCTTCATTTACTGAAGGAGCAATGATTGGAATGTGAGTGCCATCTATACAGCCAATCACGCCTGGGAACCGTGAGAATAAATGTAAGATTTAAGTAGTAGTTCAAATATCACCACATCATGAATTAAGTTTTGGTCATCCTGATACCTGCAATTTTGTGGCATCCCTCTTTGATAAATCTTGTGGGTCTATGACCGGGGAACACCACAAACGAGTACAGGAGACGTTTCAGTGCAACTGTAACATTCCTGACTGCCCGACAGACGGTAGCCTTGGAAACGTGCTCAGCGTCACCAATATTATACAGAAAGCTCCCGTTTGCAAAAAACCGAAGTGCAATACAAATAATATGCAATGAACTGAGAGCATGTCCGCGATGTGTCACATGAGCAATATTAGGCCTGAGGATGTTATTCAAATAAATTATAGATTGTGCTGAAAAACGGTAACGTTCACACAGGAAATCATCAGGAAATGATAAAATGTCCGAACGCGCTCTGATCACTCTCTCCCGGCGGAGAGCTCTGCGGAGAATTTGGGCTTCAACATCTACTGGCTCTTCAAGGAAGGGACACGCCATGTCTGACACTTCCTACAGTCAGGTTTCCGACAAAGAGGCGGAGAAAGTCAATGTTAGTTGAAGTAAACCTGCTAGGGGGCAGGTTAGCTTCACGGAGTGTGTCGTCATAGTGACTCACTGAGGCTTCATCTGAACTCGCTTTGTGAAACCGAAAACCCAGAGTTTTCGTTAACTCAGCGTATACTTACTCAGAGTTTGCACTAAACCGGCTTCCTGAAACAGGGCCCAGAGAACTCAGCCATCCGTTTACCTCCACGTATAAGGTCGCAGCTGGAGGGGTGGAGCCTATCCCACACAGAGGAGGCCAATCACAAAACAGCATGAAGCTGTTATGCAACTTTAACTTCAGGAGTTAAAGCACCCAACAAAGAAAAGTAGTTCAGTGAATCAAAGACAACAAATGAAACCTAGTTTTAAACACATGATAACTGTAGAGCGTCCGACACGTGCTCATGTTGACCTTTGACTTCATCACGTCTCCTCCACACTTTTCCTCTCAGCTGAGCTCCAATCATGGCGATCTATAGTCTGACATGTTGTGGCTTCACTCAGGTGAGAGCGCAAAATATGAGTGGCTCGTATATCTAATAATCTCAGGAGCTCACAGTGACTAATAACTGCTGTGTGTTCATAACGCTGAGTGTGAACAGGTGATTAGTCAGCAGGTGTGAGGCTGAGGGTCGGCCAGCAGGTGGAGACAGAGCTTCATCTTTAAACCACATGCTGTGATCGCTCATCATCAGCAACAGAACAACAACAACATAAATAAAAATAATAACATTGAACACTTATCTCACATGTAAAACAAACACACACACACACGTTGTGTGCTGCTCCTCCTGGCAGGTGGAGGTGTGCTCACTCTGCCTGGACGAGCTTGTTTTCAAGTTCCAGTTAACATGGAAACTTTTCCCCGCTGCTGTCATTGACCCATTTACCTTCACACACACACACACACACACACGCACACACACACACACACACACACACACGCACACACACAGCCATTTGTGTGCAGGTCTTGTGCTCCTCCATCGATCAGGGGAAACTGAAGGCTCCTGTTCCTCTATAAATACTCTGGCTGTCCTTGTGCACGTCTCCTTCATCTTCACCACCGCTCCTCTTCCTCCCTCTCTCCACCCCTGCTGCAGCTATTTCTGTCTCAATCTATAAACTCCGTCCACCCGGCCTGACCAACAGGTCTCTCTCTCACACACACACCACAGTTTAAATCTGGTGTACAGAGCTGAAGGTTTCAGATTCAAAGCAAAGCTGAAATATTTCAAAGCTGCGTCTCTGACCACATCACCCGCTCGTACAGACCGTCGTATCCTTCCCCAGCGTCCTGACTGCACCGGTTACAACCTGAACTCTGTGGTTTCACACAGGAACAACACTCAGCACGCAGTCACTCCGACGAGCACAGAGGTCATCCACCGGACTCTGAGGCTTCAGCCATCTTTGTTTACAGGTGTGAAATGAGGAGTTTGAAGCCATGATGAAGAGTGATCCTGTGGCCTCTGTCCACTCCGCCTGAATCTACATGAAGAAAACTGTGAGTGTGAACTGCAGACTGTCCAGTCCAGGGGAATAACCGAGGTCAGTGTGACATCTGACTGGATGCTGTGTGAGTGCAGTTTGTTACACATCGAGTCAAAGCGCTTTCATTAGAAAACAGCAGTGAAAGCACAAACACAAAGTCTGTGAAGCAAACGCACACACAGACACAAGATCATTTCATGCGGAGCACACTTCTCCTTCGCTGTTAAATAAAGAGGACATAAAAACGCTGCACGCACACAGACGCACACACACACACGCCCTGACAGATATAACTCTGACACACTGTGAAATAAGTGTTTAAAAGTTTAGACACACAACAGCAAGTGGTTCTTCATTGTTTGGCTGCACTGACACCAATCAGCTGATGCAATCAGCTCTACTTTATGCAATAAAATCTCTGCTGATGGATGTCAGGATTTTCTATCATGTTTCATAAGAAACTTGTGTTTTTGGTGTGATGTGCATGCAGATGCTGGAAACTGTTTGATTGTGTTGGGAAAAAAGATTTTATTACACAGTGAGCTGATTGCATCTTACAAACATCCGTTTGCAGGCAGATTTCACGGCTCGGTGAGGAACAGCTGCAGTGTTGGACTCCAGGTGTGGTGACTCACACAGGCTCATTTACAAACGCCAACATCACGGCTAACAGCTGGATTATCCTGTTTCAGTGCAGCTAGCCAAACAGCGAACAGCCACTTCCTGCTGCAGACGGTAACATGGACATCCTGTTACTAGTTAGCTAACATAAACTAATGCGAGTCTGTTAGCCTCAACCAACCACAAGACGTCACGCTCCGTACTGACAGAAGATGGCGCTAAACATGTTTTAAAACTTTAAACATGGTGTAAATGAGCCTTTATGTGGGCAGCGTTTCATGTCCCCTTCTTAAATAATCAGGCCCCATCTTATCTTAATGACCTTGTAGCACCATATCACCCTATTAGAGCACTTCGCTCTCGCTCTGCAGGCCTACTTGTTGTTCCTAGAGTATTTAAAAGTAGAATGGGAGGCAGAGCCTTCAGTTTTCAGGCCCCTCTTCTGTGGAACCAGCTTCCAGTTTGGATTCAGGAGACAGACACTATCTCTACTTTCAAGATTAGGTTTCAAACTTTCCTTTTTGCTAAAGCATATAGTTAGGGCTGGACTAGGTGACCCTGACGGTGCCGGTTTCTTACAGCAGGTCTTTGAGTACGGTAACTTAGAGATGTGTTCAGAGCTCCATCACCTCGTCTGCTCCTTCAGCGGGGTGGTTTCTGCTGCGTCAACGTTCAGGATCTCACCCAGCGATCGACACCTGACTAGGGATGGGTACCGGTATCTGGGTCTGGTTCTGACATAAACGGTAGTCACCAGACCGAAAAGCAGCGCACATTTTGGTGCTTTTTTTTTCCTGAGATGTCATACACTTTGGATCATTTTACCTTTCCAAGGATAGTAGGCGGGTCCAGGTACGTATTCACAGCAAAAGATGCAAACTCAGCAGCAACAAGTGCTTTAAGCTGATACTGTGATACTGTCAAAGGAGGTAACTCCTCGAATCCGATGAAACACCTGGCGACGCATAGCGTTTTTTTTTTTAAAAGCCCAGAAATGCGCCGTATTTGATAGCTTGCTGCCAGACCTCACACCGAGAACATCTACTGCGGGTGTGGTGCCTGTTATCGGACCCGGAGTTAGCAACATCCCCCAGAAACCCAAAGAGGAGAGTCCTGGCCCCTAGCCCTGCCAGTGTAGCAGAAATGATGAGGATGATGATGCAGCAGCAGCCGTTCTTCTCTGCGTGAGGAGCTTAATGTTGTTCGTGTGTAATTTACGTTGAGTAGGCTAACCACGTTATTACATTAATGCATGTAAGGTGAACTAGCAAACATCATCATAGCTACATGCGGCTGTCTTCTTGTTTGATGGCAGATACTCCCTTCACCCTGGCCAAAAAGGCTAAAATGACCAAAGAAAAAGTGGAAAACAGCTGAACATGAGAGGATTTTGGACAAAGTTGGTGTTTTTTCCATTGTTTAAGCTTCCAGCCAAGAGTGATACCATATATGCCCCATAGCTGCAGAAAAGGCTAACATTGTTATCTTTTTACAAAAAAACAGCTGAACATGAGAGGTTTTTGGACCAATTTTGTGTTCTCCATTCTTTAAGCACCGGCACAGTTTCAAAAGTACCGGTTTGGTACCGGTATCGGATAAAACCTAAACGATACCCATCCCTACACCTGACAGGCTGAGAACAGTGAAGCCTTTTCTGTTTGTCCCATAAAGGAAGAAAATCGAGCTTCACGTCAGACTGCGGAGTCAGCGCTCTGAGGTCAGGTGGCTCGGCTAGCAAGAAACTCCAATAACTAATCAGTAATAATCAATAAATTCACAAAATGAACAGAGACGGTTGCTGGTTCAGGATAAATAATTTAATGTGGTTACAGGAGCCCGGAGCGGCACACAGAGGTGCCGCTAACACGCCATAAACACGCCGCGGGGGCACGCCGTCCTCAACATGCTGAAAACAAAGTGACGGCGTCGCATTCAGACTGTGTGATATGAGGCGCCGTTTGTAACGTGAAATTAACGGCAACATTTTTCCACATTTAGCTCAAAACCTTACAAAAACATGTTTTTGTGAAGAACTTTTTTACATTTAGTAAAATATTTTTTAACTTTTCATATTTAAAACACAATTTTAAATATGAAAAGTTAATGTTACAGGAAACTAAATATTTAGGCTAACATGCAAATTTATTGTACGGATCAACGGAAATACCAAAATAAAAGCTTTACGAAAACCTCCGGTGCAAAAGTGTGCCGGTATTGGTCGGATTATGTCTGCTCTCCCCCTCACTTCTCATCGCCATGAGCTGCTTCACTTCTTGCCTACGAGCATGTCCGTGTGCTGCAGCGATTGTGAAGTGGAGACTGCAGCTGCTGAGCGCACTACTGCTGAACCTTTGGATGGCCGACGAAACGGATCTTCGGAGGTTCTCAGCTAAATCGCTGCTGGTAGGCAAGAAGTGAAGCAGCTCATGGCGGTGAGAAGTGACCAGCAGGGGTCATTTCACAGCCCCGGGGCTGTGTCTGCTCTCTCCCGGGGGCGTAGCATACCGATGTTTTGTCACGTCCCGCGGCGTTCCTGAGGAAACTTATGGTCCGCGCCGGGTTATGGCTGAATCCCAGTGGACGGTCCCGCGGTTATAGACGTTCCAGCCCTAAAGCTAACCATAACCTAACTTTAACCAGCAGCTAAATGGCGTAAAATAGTGTTGTCCAAAGTGATTTTAAGAAAATGAACCATGTGTAGATTGAGTCCAAACGGTTCTCATGTGTTCTCCTTTTCCCCGAGGTTTTCGTAAAGCTTTTATTTTGGTATTTCCGTTGATCCGTACAATAAATTTTACATGTTAGCCTAAATATTTAGTTTCCTGTAACATTTAGATTTAAATATAATATTTAGATTTAACATTCAAAACTGTGTTTTAACTGTGAAAAGTTACAAGTATTTTACTAAATGTTGTAAAAAAAGGACTCGTTTTTAGCTAAATGTGGAAAAATATTGCAGTTAATTTCAGCATGTTTCATTTTACAAACGGCGCCCCACAGTGTGAACATGTGTGAAATCATAACTGTGGAACTAACAGCAGAGTACAGCGAGCACGCAACGACTCCTCCAGCAGAAACACCACCGTCATCATCATCAGCGCAGTAATCCGGATACACATGTGCGTCTCATCCACGCCAGGTTCAGGTTTTCTCTGATTCGTGGAGAACAGTTCAAACATCTGCTGACGGTTTGAATTTTACTGATGAAGAGCAGCCTGTAGTTAAAGGATGGACGTTTGCTTATTTAACCGATTTGAACAGGTCACATGTTTCTGTGTTCTGCTGTGAATGAAGTTTATGAGACCTGAAATCACTTCTTAATGATGTGGACGTTTATCTTAAAGCAGCTTTTCAACAGCAGTGACGCCCTCTTTGTTTGTGACACTGAATCTGGAGCCTGACGGTGATAAGGACAGAAACGCTGTCACAGCAGGGTAACAACAGTCCAGCAGGCGTGTGTGTACAGGTACAGCTCTCTGAGCTGTGGATCAGGTGGTGATGGAGGACGCTGGATCCTATCTGCGGTTGTTTGGCTCTTTGTCGACCTTTTCGTGTGTTTTATGTGAGTTTTGTGTGTCTGTGTTAAATTACTGTGGGAGTCCTGGAGGAAGCCTTCCTCTGCTGAGGATGAGGTTCTCCTTTGTTTCCTGTTTGTGTGTTTCTGCAGAGGCGACACGCCTGCATCCTGTTGCCCTGTAGCACTGTGTGTGTCTGTGTGTGTGTCTGTGCGCGTGGTGTACTCGCTTTGACAGGTGGAGGTGCTGTTGTGCTAATGTGACAGCTGGTTCTGTTGCTGCCTTCACATCACTGCTCTGGTTTTTTGTGTGTAGTTATGGTGCCTCATTTCACCCTGCATGTGTGTGTGTGTGTGTGTGTGTGCGCGCGTATGTGTGTACGCGTGTGTGTGTGTGTGTTAGGAGGAGGCCGGCTTGCTGTAGTCCTCGACTCCGGTGATGGTGGCCTTGCAGAAGAAGCAGTCCTTGTTGTTCATCAGGTGCTGGTTGATGCAGGCTCTGCAGAGGAAACAGGAAGTTACGCTGATCATGTGATCGTCTGCAAACAGCTTTGAGCATGTAAGGTGTTTATGTGTGACTGAGCTGCGCTGACACATCTTCGTTTTGCTGTTGGAGGGTTACTGTGAGCACGTGCAGCAGCGAGCTGCAGGTCCACCTCTGAGGGCCAGGTTGCAGCTGTGGGAGGCGACCTGCCTCCAAACACTCAGACAGATGAAGGCGAGCCAGGACCTGCTGGCTACGTCATGTGCGGATCTCTTTGTAAGACGACACTTAGGTCGTGCTTTTGGTTCTTTGGGATGATGCTTTTCACCGCTCTGCATCACTTCCTGCGCCCACCCCATCAATGAGCCATATTTAAAGAACAGCGGCTAACCTGAACGACTCTAACGAAGCTGTCGGGGGATTTTCTGTCTCAGGGTTTATCAGATTGTTTCTGTTGTATTTACTCCCTCTTCAGCACGTTCTGAGCTCTGCATGGACGAGCACCGACATACATCAGAGATCTTTTACATCCCAGCAGGTCCCTGAGGTCATGTGATCAGGGCTTGCTGGTTGTCCATCATATGAGGCTGAAAACAAAAGTTGACAGAGCTTTTGTAACTGTGGCCCCCAGACTCTGGACCCCTCTCCCTTTGAGCTTCAGCTCTGTGGACTCAGCAGTCTCTTTTATAAAACAGCTAAAATCATTTTTGTTTCTGTGTTTTAGCGTTTCTGTGAAGCACTTTGTGATTTTTATTTTGAAAGGTGCTATACAATTAAATGTTACTTTAGATGTTTTTTAATGGTGGTAATATTGGTTTGAAGGTTTTGGCTTTTATTTTGAAAGGTTCAGTAAGAATAAAGAATAATGTGGCAGAATTAAGATTATTTTTCTGACGGTGTTTAAGTCGTTATTGAGCCAAGAAAGCTGCCAGAGGACCGACAACACACAGCTGTCCAATCAGACGACACGACGTTTGATCCGTTTTGAAGCTTCGTTTCACCCGGCGTGATGTGTGACACACACTGAAACCTGTCTGTGTGTTTTAGAGGGGCCCGAGTGAACGCTCAGAGCTGCTCTCACGGGTCCGTTTGTCACGAGGAGGAATCAGCTGGTTCACCCGGTGACAGCGCTCTCCATCATGCTGCAGCAATCCATACGGCCGCTGAGTCGGCGTGCCAGCTCAGCTAAATCAAGCGCACCTTCAGGATAGCATGAAATATGCATCCAGATATGAACGAGGTCTGCGCCCACGGCGGCGTCCAGCTGCAGTAAGGAAACAGCTGACTCACACACACAGGTGAGAGTGTGCGAGTCAGCCATATCTGTGTGTGTCAGGACGTCTGCAGGATCAATCTCACACTTTCAAGATCCTGCTTGCCCCACACTCGCCGTCACGTCATCAGCTGTACCGAGCAAGGCATTCTTCATCGCCGTCTCAGCGTCCTGTAAACTCGGGATGTGCTGCCCGCCACCAGCATGTTTGAGACTCAGAATGTGGCGTTAGTGCCAGTGTTACGATAAGGTTATGGTAAGGGGTTGTCTATTATGTCAATTAGATATGAATACCCGACGCGTGTGTGTGTGTGTGTGTGTGTGTGTGCTTTGGTGTGTGTGTGTGTGTGTGCTTTGGTGTGTGTGTGTGTGTGTGTGTGTGTGTGTGTGTGCGCGCGCGCGACTCACTTGCAGGACTTGTGTGAGCAGGGCTTGAAGATGGCAGAGATGGGGTGGGCGTAGCAGATGGGACAGAGGTCTTCCTCGCTGGTGGGCTGAGGACAGAAAGACAAACTCATCAGTCACTTTGTTGTCTCTGTTGCCGGCGTTCGCCCCAGTGCATGATGGGACATGTGAGTTAACGCCGCGGGCGCGAAGGGAAACACTCTTCCCGCAGACATCAACACCCGCTCTTCACACTCGCTGCCTTCTCAGCCCATCTGCTCCCTTCATATGTTTTCACTTCACAACCTTTCTTCACTAGATTCAGCCTCCACTCCTCCTCACCTCCTCCCAGCACCTCCCTGGCACACATCTGTAAAGTTTAGGTGCCGGTCAGCGTGCTCATCAACAGAGTGAAACTCCCACAGAGGGGAAAGGTCACACTGACAGTTTAACAAACGGCACAAGCTGTTTGGTCTACATAGATCATTTAAAGTCTGCATCGTTAGGGGCGTGGCCTTTGACTGAGAGGTGTCTGATAGGCTGAACTGGACCTCTGCATCCTGTTTGTGCTGTTGGAGCCTTTTGAATGAGTCATGTGACCAGTAACATGGCTGCTGTGAGGTTACTGTACTAACAGAGCGTCCAGAAGGCGGAGCTCCAGTTTCTACCTGGGCGTGACTGCGTGCCCATCAGCAGCCGTCTCTGCTGCTGTGGATAACACCAACACAGATCTCTACCTGCAGAAAACCAACATCCATCATGGTAACGCTGCCACAAACCTGTGGGTGATGCTGCACCCACTCATCTGAGAGGGAAACACAAAGACTTTCAAAATAAGAGAGAAAAATGTTAAAAATGTGCATAATGATTCCAGCCTCCCAAATCTTGAGCTGCTCTGTGTGGCAGCAGTTAACACGTCCACACAAATCCCTCCTTTATGTATTCCTTCCTTTGACTCCCACCCTCCCGCTGTCCACCCGTCTCTCTCTGTTGCAGCCACACAGCACGAAGCCTCCAACCTATCGACACCTGGATGTCACGCCTCCACCTCCTCCTGCATGTCCTCCTCTGTCACTTTTCACCACCCACTGCACACAGCAGTCAGGCTGCTGCTGAGAAGAAAACCTCCTGAAATAATCTCGTTCAGACTCTGAACACACCGTCATTTGAATCGGTAGACGAGCTTTAAACATGTTTTCTTTCAGAAACAGGTGGAGTCTGTAACACTGTAACTGTAACACACTGTAACACACTGTAACTGTAACACACTGTAACACTGTAACCTACTGTAACTGTAACACACTGTAACTAACAGCCTGTCACACACTGTCACACACTGTCACAGTAACACACTGTAACACTGTAACCTACTGTAACTGTAACACACTGTAACTAACACACTGTCACACACTGTAACGATGTAGGCGATACGCTCTCTCAATCACACCACCACACAGTACTGACCCACACATACAGTTCTTACACACACACTGGACTTTCTGGACTTTGGTTTTGCACAACACTGGTCACTATATTCTTCATTTCCGGTTAATACTTGTACAGCTGCTGTTATTGTGTATATATTTATTTATATTTAGATTTCTTCATACATTCTTATATAGTTCTATATTGTGTATTGTGTATTTTGTTGTACAGTTATTTTATTTTCAACTTTAATTTATATATTTATCTTTATCTTATTCTTTCCAGTTAAATTTACCCTTCATTCTAATTTGTGTTGTACAGTTATTTCATTTTTAACCTTAATTTATATTCTATTCCTTCCTAGTTAAATTTACCCTTTTTAATTTTTCATATTTATTTCCTATCTTATTCATAGCCTTTTCCTTTTTTGTTTTCTTTAGGTCACGAGCAGTTGTCCAAGCATTTCACTACATATCGTACTGTGTATGACTGTGTACGTGACAAATAAAATTTGAATTTGAATTTGATTTGATAACTGTAACACACTGTCACACACTGTCACTGTAACACACTGTAACTGTCACACACTGTAACTAACACACTGTCACACTGTAACACACTGTAACACTGTAACACACTGTAACTGTCACACACTGTAACTGTCACACACTGTCACACTGTAACACACTGTCACACACTGTAACTAACACACTGTAACTGTCACACACTGTAACTAACACACTGTCACACTGTAACACACTGTCACACACTGTCACTGTAACACACTGTAACACACTGTAACACACTGTAACTAACACACTGTCACACTGTAACACACTGTAACACTGTAACACACTGTCACTGTCACACACTGTAACTAACACACTGTCACACTGTAACACACTGTAACACTGTAACACACTGTCACTGTCACACACTGTAACTGTCACACACTGTAACTAACACACTGTCACACTGTAACACTGTCACACACTGTCACTGTCACACACTGTAACTGTCACACACTGTAACTGTCACACACTGTAACTAACACACTGTCACACTGTAACACACTGTCACACACTGTCACTGTAACACACTGTAACACACTGTAACACACTGTAACTAACACACTGTCACACTGTAACACACTGTCACACTGTCACACACTGTCACTGTAACACACTGTAACTAACACACTGTCACACTGTAACACTCTGTAACACACTGTCACTGTAACACACTGTCACTGTAACACACTGTAACTAACACACTGTCACACTGTAACACTCTGTAACACTGTTCAAAGAATGAAAGCAGCACTTTTGAATCAGAGTACAACATCAAGTCTGTGAAACTGGGATTTTGATCTGCTCAGGTCATTAGAGGAGGTGTAATCAGCTACTGTGCTGTTAATGAAATTACCAACAGGTGCAGCACAGACCTCAATGAGACCCCCCCCCGCCCCCCCAAACAGGAAGGGTCTACAGCTGGAGGACTCTGATAGCTGAACTGAAACACCGGCTGCGCAGCGTAGTGTAAGCTGTGCAGCGGGGAGCCACTTCATAAATGGACTGGACCCGTGTCAGCGCCTGCCCTGGGTCGAAGATGAAGATACTGATACCAGAATCCAACAGTACAGCTGTAGGACAGGATGCTTCGGTCCACCCGACGCCGCCAGGCTGCACCTCAGTGATGAGCTGGTCCAGATGTGGGAGGAGTTTCCCAGGATGCCATCCATCAACTCATTAAGAATGACGTGTGTAGAAGATGTGTGGCAGACTCGACCACGTTCTTGTACTTTCAAACGCTTTCCTTTATTTCGGTTGTCGTCACTTACACACCGGGCCAGCCACACATACACAACTCAGGACCCAGTTCATTGTTTTTATGCGAAGAGGCGTGATTGCTGATGGTGCTCCGGTGTGTCAGCCTTCCCTGCCGCCACATCACAAACTACGCCCACCACAGCGTGACATCGAGCATGTGTACAAGCACGTGGGGGCCGTCCAAACTACCGAGCGCCCGCTGCATCATGTTTTCACATTGATTTTCAGGGCGTCTTTGAACTGAGCCCTCTGTAGGCTGATCACTTCCATTTCCATCGACCTACGTGGCATCCTGACATGGCATCCTGACACGCCACCCGTCCACATCAGTGCAGATATCAGCAGGATTTTCTGATGTGGGTTTTTTGGGTCACCCTTATTCTCCCTGAGTGGCAGGTGTGGGTTATAAACAACCGAAATTCCCAATAAGTTAATTAAAAAAAACTCGCACACAGCATGCCGTCAAAAGCTGCTTCCAGGGAACACGCGGCAGGCGGGAACCCGCCTGTCGGGTGATTACCCGTCACCTCTGCTTTCTTCTTCTCTCTCTCCTCCTCACCGCCGTTAATCCCCTGCGTTTAGAGGAATCAATACTCTCTCCCTGGCTGCGTCTCCTTTCAGCACCTCCTCCTCCTCGCCTGACACCTTCCTCTCCTCTCTGCCGCTGATTGTTCATTTAAGTCTCTGAAGACTCTGGACCTCTGACACCTCACTCTCTCAGCTCAGTCCGCTTCCCTTCACATTTTCCTCCCACCTCACCTTCATCTCATTTCATCACCTGATGTTTTTCTCTTCTCGCTGCTTTTCGACTGAAGATTAGAGAAGAAACCGTTTACTGAAAACCACCTTTGTTTTCCAGTCCTGAAACCAACCTGCGACTCTCTGATCTGAGTCTGAACACTTGTGTTTGTGATGAAAGAATCCCGTCCCTTTAAATTTATTCTGTTTTTAACGCTAACTGTGCAGCTCTCGATTGAACGAGGTCACATAATGAGCTGAAAGCAGCAGCTGACATGAGTGGAAAAGTGGCAGAAAGATGGAAATGAGCTGCTGGTGACGAGCCGACTGCATCTACAGCAAAGCGGCTAAATGTTAAAATTATGTTTTCATATGAAGTGATTTACGCCCACTCGAAGGTGTGAAACGCTCTGATAACAGTGGAGTGGGTCTCTCCTCAGACTGTGAAACAGATCAGTGTCAGAAGAATTACAGAGCTCGTGTTTTTCACAAGAATGGGCCGACTGAAGCCTTTTACCGGTCACACAGTCAACAGCGAGAGACCGAACCTGCACCGGTGTAGCCCACCTGTCAGTCAAATAGGCCACGCCCCTAACAATGCAAACATCCCCCCAGCATACAGGTGTTACGAAGGGGGAACGAAACATTTCTGCTGATGAGGAGCAGAGAGATGGTCACTTCCTGTCTGACAGGATGAAACGTAAACACTTTCATTGACACATACTTTTTTCTGCAGGTAAACTCGTGAGTCGTGCACGCTCATGCACTCCTGCTGCTTCTCTCCATCTGCTCCTCGTCATCTTCAGCTCCTTCTCGCCCTCTTCTTCTCTAAATCTGGTGTGAAAGCGCAGCCGCTGGAGTTTCCCTCAGCCGCCGCCTCCTCGCTCTTCAGCAGCTGTCGCTCTGATCCCACCTCCTCCACACGGCCGCACGTATGCAAATCATCATCAACCTCTGACTCCATTACAGGAGACTTCAGATAGTTCAGCTCATTAATATTCATTCTAACAGATGAAGTAAGAGAGAGCAATCATCCTTCAAGACCTCAGTGAAATTAACCGTTAATGGTCTGGGAACGTATTTATACTGGCCACAGTGTAAGTCCTCATCAACCAATGAGAATGCAGCATGATGCATGGATCACTGACATGCTGTTTCCACTGTAAAAATAAATAAAATTCAAATTCAAATTTTATTTGTCACGTACACAGTCATACACAGTACGATATGTAGTGAAATGCTTGGACAACTGCTCGTGACCTAAAGAAAACAAAAAAGGAAAAGGCTATGAATAAGATAGGAAATAAATATGAAAAATTAAAAAGGGTAAATTTAACTATGAAGGAATAAAATATAAATTAAGGTTAAAAATGAAATAACTGTACAACACAAATTAGAATGAAGGGTAAATTTAACTGGGAAAGAATAAGATAAAATATATAAATTAAAGTTGAAAATAAAATAACTGTACAACAAAATACACAATATAGAACTATATAAGAATGTATGAAGAAATATAAATAAATATATACACAATAACAGCAGCTGTACAAGTATTAACCGGAAATGAAGAATATAGTGACCAGTGTTGTGCAAAACCAAAGTCCAGAAAGTCCAGTGTGTGTGTAAGAACCATATGTGTGGGTCAGTACTGTGTGGTGGTGTGATTGAGAGACCGTATCGCCTGCGGGAAGAAGCTCCTCCTCAGTCTCTCTGTGTTGGTCTTCAGGGAGCGGAATCACTTTCCTGACCTCAGCAGAGAGAACAGTCTGTTGTTGGGATGGCTGAGGTCCTTCACCATCTTCCTGGCCTTGGTCCAGCACCGCCTGCTGTAGATTGAGTGCAGGTCAGGGAGCTCGGAGCGGATGGTGCGCTCAGCTGACCGCACAACCCTCTGTAGAGCTCGTCTGTCCTGCATGGTGCTGTTCCCGAACCAGGTTGAGATGTTTCCCGCCAGGATGCTCTCTATGGTGCACGAGTAAAAGTTCCTGAGCACCTTGGAGGGCAGTTGGAAGTCTCTCAAGCGTCTGAGGTGGTAGAGACGCTGTCGGGCCTTTTTCACCACGGTGTTGATGTGACAGGACCATGACAGGTCCTGCGTGATGTGAACTCCGAGGTATTTGAAGCTGTCCACTCTCTCCACTGGGCACTCGTTGATGACGGGGGTCTGGTAGTTCCTCTCCTGCTTAGTGCTGAAGTCCACTATCAGCTCCTTTGTCTTACTGACGTTTAGAAGGAGGTTGTTCCTCTGGCACCAGTTCTCCAGATTCCTAATCTCCTTCAGGTAGGCCGTCTCGTTGTTATCAGAGATCAGGCCCACCACGACGGTGTCGTCAGCAAACTTGATGATGGTGGTGGAGCTGGTAGTGGCCACACAGTCATATGTGTACAAAGAGTACAGCAGGGGGCTCAGAACACACCCCTGGGGGGCTCCAGTGCTGAGAGTGGTGGAGGCTGAGACATGTCCGCCCATCCTTACTGCCTGTGGTCTGCCAGTTAGGAAGTTGGAGATCCACTGACACATAGATGAGCTGAGTCCCAGATGCTCCAGCTTGGTGGTGAGTGTGGAGGGAATTATGGTGTTAAATGCAGAGCTGTAGTCTATGAAGAGCATTTTAACATAATTCCCCCTTCTAGTGTCCAAGTGAGTGAGTGATGTGTGGAGGAGATGAGAGATGGCATCGTCTGTGGAACGATTTGGACGGTAAGCGAACTGTAGTGGGTCCAGTGTGTCTGGTAGTGAAGAAATGATGAAGTCTCTGACCAGGCGTTCAAAGCACTTCATCACTACTGAGGTGAGGGCTACAGGGCGATAGTCATTGAGAGAAGCAGGGTGGGGTTTCTTCGGGACAGGAACAATGATGGACTCTTTGAAGCATGTGGGGATCACCGACTGAGATAAAGAGATGTTGAATATCTCAGTGAACACAGGAGCTAGCTGGTATGCGCAGTCTCTGAGGATACGACCTGGGATGCCGTCTGGTCCTGCTGCTTTCCTGGTGTTCACTCTCTTGAAGGCTCTCCTTACTTCATGCTCGGAGATGACGGTGCTGGCAGTATCTTCCTGTCTGCAGCCGTTAGCGCCGCTAACACTAGCATCATTGGAGTCCTTAGCTGCAGCCTCGAAGCGAGCATAGAAAGTGTTCAGCTCATCTGCCAGAGTCACGGCCGCGTTCGTCATACCGGTTGTTGGTGCTTTATAGTCCGTTATTGTCCTTAGTCCCCGCCACAGGCTCCTAGAGTCACTCTGTTGGAGTTGTGACTCTAGTTTCCTCCCGTAGCGCTGCTTCGCCTCTTTCACCGCCCTCCGCACGTTATATGACGCGGCTTTGTACGGGTCCATGTCCCCCGTTGTGAGTCCCGTGTTGTAGGCAGCGGTGCGGGATCTCAGAGCGTCGCGGATGGTTTTATCCACCCACGGCTTCTGGTTGGGAAACGTTGTGATAGTCTTTGTCTCCACGGTATCATCCGCTAGTTTCCCGATGAATCCCACAACCGCTTCCGTAAACACGTTGACATCATCATCGGAGCTGTTTCTGAACATGCCCCAGTCTGCGTCATCGAGTGCGTCCTGTAACGCGGCCACCGATTGATCCGTCCAGCGCGCGACCTTCCTCTGAACCGGAACTTCCTGTTTCAGCCTTTGTTTGTATTTTGGCATGAGGAAGATGGCGGCGTGATCAGATTTGCCAAAAGGAGGGCGGGATTGTGCCTTGTAGCCGTCCTTGACCGTAGTGTAGCAGTGGTCCAGTGTCCTTTCACCCCTGGTGGGGCAGGTGATGTGTTGATAAAAGTTCAGCGCTGCGCGTTTGAGGTTGGCGCTATTAAAGTCCCCCGTCACAATAAGCGCAGCGTCCCGGTGTTGTGTCTGGTGCTGTGTGAGTGCCTCATGCAGCTCGCATAAGGCGGTGACCGTGTCCGCTTGTGGTGGAATATAAACGGCACTTACAATGACCGATGTAAATTCCCGAGGTAGATAAAAAGGACGACACATGATGGACAGTAGTTCCAGATTTGGTGTGCAGGAGCGTGTGAGAGGAACAACGTTCGCACTGTTGCACCAGTTGTTGTTCACCATTAAACACACGCCGCCTCCCCTTGACTTCCCCGAGTCCCGTGTCCTGTCCATGCGGTGAACCGAGAAGAACTTGGCCGGCTGGATGGCGTGGTCCGGCACCGCTGGGTTCAGCCATGTCTCGGTGAAGCAGTCCCGAATGTCTCTCTGGAACTTTATCCTGGCCCTGAGGTCGTCAAGCTTGTTCTCCAGTGACTGGACGTTGGCGAGCAGGATGCTAGGCAGAGGGGTGCGGTGTGCACGAGCTCTCAGCCTGTTCCTGACGCCGGCTCGCTTCCCTCTAGGCCGCCGCCGCTTCCCTTTGTTCTCCCTCGAGATCTCACTCGGCCAGCTCGGATCCGGAGTTAAAAACTTCGAATTGTGAGTACATTGTAAACCAATAGAAACAAGAGTGTCACTGTCATACCTAATGTACCCAATGGTGATGATTTTGCCGATTTAGAAACGCTGAAAACTAACTTAAAAAACAAAGACAAAGAAAAAGTGGTCGGAGCAGTCGTGACGGCAGCCGACCTCACCGGCGCCATCTTTAAATACAATACAATACAATATCTGGAGATAACATCAGTCCATCCACAGGGGCCACGCTGAGCTAACATACGTGTGCTGAACACTGCAGATAAGAACATGTCCTGAGACTTCCTACAGTGGACCGATCACAGGCACTCACTGCAGCATCACGCTGTCCTATCAGCTTCTGAGTGCAGGATGCTGAGGGTTAGCTTGATGTGGCCTTTTGGGCTGTCCTGCAGGTTTTAGATGTGTCCTCGATCCAACACAGCTGACTTAAATGGATAACTGACCTCCTCAACATGTCCTGAAGTTCTCCAGAGGCTGGTAATGAACTAATCATTTGATTCAGGTGTGTTGACCCAGGGTGAGATCCTGCAGGCCTGGAGTTCCCCACCCCTGAGATAAAGAGTGAGTCTGTACACCTTGGACCGGTCACCTGCCTGAGGACGTTGGACCAGAGCACGGTTTGGTTTTGGTCTAAAGTGTCTGACATGAGAATCAGCAGTCTGATGCTGACGTTCTCAGCTGAAGAAAGGTCTCAGGGTCTTCAACGTGGACAGATGAATGGTGCAGAAGCTGAAGAGGAGGAGGAGGAGCTGAGAAGCGTGAAGGAGAAACTGGTTGAAAGACAGAAGCAGTGGGAACGAGCTCGACTGAGTCTGGGCTCCGTCGTGGGTTGAGGAGTTTGGAGTACAGCTGGTACTCCTCCACACTGGGAGGAGCCAGTTGAGGTGGTTTAGCATCTGTGCTTGAAGCCTGCTACAGCCTCTCAGGTGAGCTGTTTCAGGTGTGCCCAACTGGCCCAGGAGAGATCGCTCGTGTCTTGGCTACCTCAGGGCCCCCTGAGCTCATGGAGAAGGTGATCTGTGCATCTATTCTAAGACTGCTTTGGTGACCCTAACATGTGTCTTTGGATGGGAGGAGGAAACTTGAAAATCTGGAGAAAACCCAGAAAAGTGAAGATAAAACATGCAAAACTAAAAATGTTTGGGAAGAACCAAGTTTATCTTTAGCTACCTTTAGCAAACTACAGTAAGGATCATCACTGTGCAGCATCAGAGGACCTGCACACTCGCCCGAGTGAGAATCCTCTGCGGAGAATCCCGAGGACGGGATTGGAGTCAAAAACATGAGTCTGACGCGATAAACACAGGAGCCTGCATCGGTCAGCTTGAGTCCTCGTCCTCAGAGCATCGTTTAAATCAGCGAGCTCTGCTGTTCACATCCAATTTGAAGTTCAGGTCTGGTTTCACACTTTGATTAATTTCTAGCTGCAGGAGAACTCTGAGGAGAAACACGACAAAACGTTACCGAAGAAAAGCGTCGTAGCTCAATGCTCGCTGATGTGAACGATATCGTGTCGTTCTGCATCTCACACCAACACGGTCACATGACAACAAACTCACAGGAAGATTTCTGCTGACAGTTCAAACAACCTTACAGAGCTCCACGTGTCTCTGAATCCAGCTGTCAAACACAAGCTGTAACTCATTTTCTGTCCTCTGGTTTATAATTCAGCTCAAAGGGGGAGGAAGGCGACAGTGAAGGATTAGGATGTCAAAAACACAACACAAAGCTGAGATCCAAGTTTGGGGAACCCGAGGCTTTCAGAGTGTGCACAGACTGGCACGAACATAACGAGGACACAAAATGTAAGAGGGATGGCCTCAGAACAACAAGGAGGCAAAGACAAGCAGAGAAAAACACACAGCCTGCAGAGGAGGCTCGACTCAGAGCCACGAAAGACTCCGAGAAGCCGACGGGATTCGCCGAGGGCCAAACGTCCCATCGCCATGTCTGAGGGGACCGTCCATAAAATTCCATCTTCCTTCATTTCCACCAAAAACAGCTAAAGCTTTTATTTTGAAGGGCTTCAATAACCTGAGAGTCACTTGTGTCCGTGAGTCTTCTGAGCATGTTCCTGACAGTACTGTGAGAGTACTCTGCCTTTTGTATTACTGCATGATAACTGGGTTTTTAGGTCATGTATTTTGTTCACGATTGGAGTCGAATATCCTGGCTGCTGATTGGCGCTTTGTGTTTTTTCCCCCCAAATCCCTTTACTTGGTTTTCCAGTTTTCTCTTTCCATAAAGATGACAAAGATTCAAATATAACTGGTTACATATATACGGTAAAAGTTGAACAGAATGGGAAAAAAACAAAAGAAAGAACAACAACAAACAACAACAACAAAGGATGTTATTCGTCAGACTACCAATGAGGCTCAGTGATCGTTTATATCTGTGCTGTATTGAAGAGATCTATGAAAGGTTGCCAGGTTGAACAGAATTCCTCCCCCTTAATAGGAGTTTAATTCTTTCCAGCTGCAAACGTCTCATTACATCTTGTGTCAACGCTGATGTGGTAGGAGGCACTTTTTGTTTCCAGTTTAGTAAAATTAAACGGCGTGCCAGCAGCGTCACAAAACGTATTACGTTATTTTGGGTGGCTGACAAATCTACAACAACCAGCTTCACTCCAAATAAAGCGCAGATTGGGTCTGGCTTCAGAGTTTGTATTAGAATCTCAGACAAGGTTTGAAAGACATTATTCCAGTATGTTGTTATACAGGGACAGTTCCAAAACACACGCGCCAGTGAAGCAGGTTGCTGTTTACATCTTTCACAGGACGAGTTTACATTTTTGACAGTTTCAACTTTGATAAATGGAGTCTGTGTAGCACTTTAAACTGTAAGAGTCCATGACGAATACAAACAGAGGAAGAGTTTACATTTTCCTGGGCTTTTGTCCATTGACTGTCTGTGATTCTCGTACCCAGGCCACACTGCCAGGCCTCTCGCAGATAGTCAAGTGTGACAGTTCCATCCAGTTGTGACAAAGCATTGTGAACTTTTGTTATTAGTCCTTTCTTGAGTGGATCAAACTGGAATAAGTTATCTAAGGCAGAGTCTGGGGGCCGATCTGGAAAGGATGGAAAAAGCCTCCCTTCAAAGCTTCTGATCTGTAAGTATTTGAAGACGTCATTACTGTGCAAGTCAAATTTTTCTTGCAGTTTCTGGAATGTGGGAAAAACCTTGTTGATGAATAAATCCTTTGAGTGCAGCCCTCTGTGGTTCCATTGGAGAAATGAGATGTTTGAAAGTGATGGTGTGAACGTTGCGTTATTCATGAGTTAGTATGGAAGCTTCCTTACACCCGAAATGTTTCCTTATCTGTGTCCAGATTTTAATTGTGTGAGAGACTACAGGACTCTTAAGGTCGTGTTTAGGGATAAGGAGAGCTGAATAGATCATAGCCTCTAATGAGGAGGGGTAACAACTTTCACTTTCCATCGCTGTCCAGTCAGCCCCCTTAGTGCACAACCAAAACAACATGGAAGGAACATTACACGACCAACAATACAGACGGAAGCATGGTAACCCCATCCCTCCCTGACCTGTCGGTCTCTGCAGGTCGCCTTTCTTGATTCTTGGGTTCTTTCTGTTCCATATGAAACAGGATAGTAAGGAGTCTAATTTATTAAAGGCTTTATTAATCACAATAGGGATACACTGAAATAATATTCATTCTAACAATGTTTATTCTTCCTGTTAGTAAAGTTGGTAGATTGATCCATTTGTCTGTTATTTTTGGTTTCATCATATAATGTAGAGTTCCTTTAGAGTTGACTGGGAACAGCACACTTTTGGATAAATTCAGTTTGTACCCTGACACTTCTTTGTTTTGCAAAGTCTCCATGATGACTGGGACTGATTTTGCAGGGTAAGAGATATACAGTAGTAAATCATCTGCATATAGCGAGACTTTATGTTCTGCTTTTCCCCTTTGAATCCCCGTATGTTCCTCTGTTGAGCGCCGTAGAAGAGCTAACGGGTTCAATAGCTAATGCAAAAAGCAGAGGTGAGAGAGGACAGTCTTGCCTTGTTGAGCGATTCAGATTGAAATAGTTGGAGTGGACATTGTTTGTTTGTACCGACACTTTTGGTTGGATGTAGTTTAACCAGAGAAATAAATTTAGGGCCAAATCCGAACCTCGACAGGGCCGAGAAGAGATAATCCCACTCCACCCTGTCGAAGGCCTTCTCCGCATCTAAGGAAAGTAAAATTTCAGGGTTTGGATTATGCTTGTCTTGCGTATAGATAATGTTTAGCAGTCTCCTAATATTAAAAAACAGCTGCCTGCCTTTAATAAATCCTGTTTGGTCTTGACTAGGGATGGGTACCGGTATCGTTCTGACATAAACGGTAGTAACCAGACCGAAAAGCAGCGCACATTTCGGTGCTTTATTTCGGTGCTTTATTTTCCTGAGCTGTGACACACTTTAGATTCTAGCCAATCATTTTACGTTTCCGAGGATAGTAGGCGGGGCCAGGTACGTACGTTCTTTTAGAGCAGAGCTACAGATTAAAAATGTCCAAGGCGAAGCGGTCAAAGTCTGGCTGTACTTCACAGCAAAAGATGCAAACTCAGCAGCAACAAGTGCTTTAAGCTGATACTGTGATACTGTCAAAGGAGGTAACACCTCGAATCCGATGAAACACCTGGCGACGCATAGCGTTTTTTTAAAAGCCGAGAAATGCGCCGTATTTGATAGCTTGCTGCGAGACCTCACACCGAGCACATCTACTGCGGGTGTGGTGCCTGTTATCGGACCCGGAGTTAGCAACATCCCCCAAGAACCTGAAGAGGAGAGTCCTGGCCCCTAGCCCTGCCAGTGTAGCAGTAATGATGAGGATGATGATGCAGCAGCAGCCGTTCTTCTCTGCGTGAGTAGCTTCATGTTGTTCGTGTGTAATTTACGTTGAGTAGGCTAACCACGTTATTACATTAATGCATGTAAGGTGAACTAGCAAACATCATCATAGCTACATGCGGCTGTCTTCTTGTTTGATGGCAGATGCTCCCTTCACCCTGGCCAAAAAGGCTAAAATGACCAAAGAAAAAGTGGAAAACAGCTAAACAAGAGAGGTTTTTGGACAAAGTTTGTGTTTTTTCCATTGTTTAAGCACTGCTTCCAGCCAAGAGTGATACCATATATGCCCCATAGCTGCAGAAAAGGCTAACATTGTTATCTTTTTACAAAAAACAGCTGAACATGAGAGGTTTTTGGACAAGTTTGTGTTTTTTCCATTGTTTAAGCACTGCTTCCAGCCAAGAGTGATGCCATATATGCCCCATAGCTGCAGAAAAGGCTAACATTGTTATCTTTTTACAAAAAAACAGCTGACCATGAGAGGTTTTTGGACCAAGTTTGTGTTCTCCATTCTTTAAGCACCGGCACCGTTTCAAAAGTACCGGTTTGGCACCGGTATCGGATAAAACCTAAACGATACCCATCCCTAGTCTTGAGATATAATTGTTGGTAGAACTGTTTCCAGGCGTCTTGCTAAAATCTTTCCAACTATCTTATTATCTACATTAATTAAACTGATCGGTCTGTATGAAGCCAGGTCTAAAGGGTCTTTTTCTTTTTTATAGATGTGAGACAGTGCAGATGTATTCTGTATGTAAGTAATTTGACACACATACACAAACTTTTTACAGTGGAGCGAGGACGGTTCAAACACGTGTGTCTGCACAGCCGACACCATGAAGCTCAGACGCACAAACCAACGCAAAGATAACAAACGACCGCAGAGTTCTTCATCTTCCAGCTGCTGCCTTTAGGGGGCGTCACAGAGGATCATCTGCCTCAATCCCAGCAGCCTCCTCTGCATGTCCACCTCCACACGAACCTCCTCTGTCTTCCTGGCTGGCAGCTCCATCTTTAATAAAGAGCTGAGCCGAGCCTCTGGGAATAAATGTATCACTAAGATCTAAAAACATAATTTCCTCAGACTATTGTTAATCATGCTGCATTTAGCTGCACTGATGTGTTACAGTCACATCACAGGAAGTGAAAATCTCACTCTGCAGACCGACCCGCAGACACCATCATCATCTGCAAGCTCGAAGCAGCGAGAGTTTAGGTTAGCAGAGCGACGTCTCCTCGGCGACTCCATCTGACGACAGAGGTGATCACCTGATTTTTAGCAACTTACAATTCAGATGTTCGGCTGTGACTGGTTTTTCTAACACTCTCAGGCGACTGCTGTGTGATAGGACCCGAACTGCCAATACCAGCGTTGGTATCAAATCGATATTTGGATGTGTAAACCGCGCTCTGAGGGAATCTGCAGCCGTGCTGTCCTGGCAGGAAAACAGACACTTAAAGCTTTCTGCAGACGACCATCAAGCAGCTGTCGGGTCACAGACGCTGAGTAGCGCACAAATAACACAAATACCACAATCTGCCACAGGAAACTCAGAAACGCGGTGTGTGTGGGGTGGTAGCTTTGATGTGGCCTGCAGGCTGCATGTGTGCAAATCTGAGTCCTGACGGCAGACGGTCTGAGGGCAGCGAGGCCCACAGGAGGACGGCCGATGTCATCAGTGGACCGAGAGTCCAAAATACCACAGGAGGAGAAAATGGGGCAAAAACAAAGAAGTGTGGGGGCGGGAGGAGGAGAGAAAAGCAAGCATCCACAGAGCGAGCGAGGAACAGATGACAGAGGATAATGATGATAATGATGAGGAGCAATCATGACTTCAACAGAGAGCAGAGGCAGCACACGACCATCCGCTCAGGCGTCACTGAGTGTTTGGGTTTCATTTTCCCATCGATGGAAGGACGGAGAGCAGAAAGTATTCAGCTCCACAAAACATCTTTTTTAAAAACTAAATTAAGATAATTAAAAATCTCAAAAATTAAGACGAATAAAAAAAGATGAAGTATAATCTTCAGGCTCTTATGAAGCAGCTGCGACACAAACACTCACCCGTCCAGTTTCTGATGCTCAACAGACTCACAAGGAAGAAATCTAAGCAGATTCTTACTCTGGATGGCTGCTAACTTTCTGCTTCTTAATTCAGATCAAACTGAGGTTATTGTACTCGGCCCTGAAAAGCTTAGAAATATGGTATCTAACCAGATTCTTCCTCTGGATGGCATTACCTTGGCCTCCAGTAACGCTGTGAGGAACCTTGGAGTCATTTTTGACCAGGACATGTCCTTCAATGCACATATTAAACAAATATGTAAGACTGCTTTCTTCCATTTGTGCAACATCTCTAAAGTTAGAAATATCCTGTCTCAGAGTGACGCTGAAAAACTAGTTCATGCATTTATTACTTCCAGGCTGGACGACTGTAATTCATTATTATCGGGAAGTCCTAAAAACTCCCTGAAAAGCCTTCAGCTGATCCAAAATGCTGCAGCAAGAGTCCTGACAGGGACTAGAAAGAGAGAGCAGATTTCTCCTGTTTTGGCTTCCTGTTAAATCCAGAATTCAAAATCCTGCTCCTCACATACAAGGTCTTAAATAATCAGGCCCCATCTTATCTTAATGACCTTGTAGTACCATATCACCCTATTAGAGCACTTGGCTCTCGCTCTGCAGGCCTACTTGTTGTTCCTAGAGTATTTAAAAGTAGAATGGGAGGCAGAGCCTTCAGTTTTCAGGCCCCTCTTCTGTGGAACCAGCTTCCAGTTTGGATTCAGGAGACAGACACTATCTCTACTTTCAAGATTAGGCTTCAAACTTTCCTTTTTGCTAAAGCATATAGTTAGGGCTGGACCAGGTGACCCTGAATCCTCCCTTAGTTATGCTGCAATAGACGTAGGCTGCCGGGGATTCCCATGATGCACTGGGTGTTTCTTCTTCACTCACTATGTATTAACAGACCTCTCTGCATTGAATCATATCTGTTATTAACCTCTGTCTCTCTTCCACAGCATGTCTTCATCCTGTCTTCCTTCTCTCACCCCAACCAATCACAGCAGATGGCCCCGCCCCTCCCTGAACCTGGTTCTGCCTCAGACCTCGAGGTCTTCAGCTCGTTGCCAGTACTCAACCACACAGTCTGAAACTTTTCTCACCACAGCTGAACTGGAGGCTTCATCTAAAGGGGCGGTGCCAGCATGGAGCACGAGCGCGCTCAGAGCTTTTACCTCCACTGACGTAAACTCAACGCAGCACAGATACAAAAATACAGCAAAACAAAGACACACGAACCGAAACTTTTGTAGTATTTAGTTAAAACGACTGCAGCTCTGATTTAAGGTTTAACGCCTGTGTGATTTCAGTGACCTGAGACCTGACACACCTGTACGCAGAACAGTGACGTTTAACTGCAGTCACGCTGTCGCCGGCATCCTGTCCTCAGCATTCATCTGATCCCCAGTGCTGATTGGCTGCTCAGGTACAGTCAGTTTCATCATCACAACATTAAACACAACACGAGCGTACCGAGGTAGTGGTGCCCGCTTTTTGAAAATTAAGTTCAAAGGTCACGTGTTTAAACGCACCTTAAACATAGAGTTGGATGTCTCGAGGCCAGTCTTCTATAAAGATAGTGTTGCTGTCTCAGATCGACACGTGGTCGACAGCGTCCATGACACGCAACGTAACGTTCGATAATGTGTCATTTCAAAAGCGTCAGCTCTAAGAGCCGTGCTTACAGAGCGCTTTGCAGTGAATCAGAGTCGACTCCCACTGAGCGAGAGCCGCTCCTCACTTAATTCCCTTTGGCTGCTCAGCTCTCACACAGCGGCGCAGCTATGCTCCAATCACTCCATACTGCGGCCAATCACATGCGAGGATATAGGATAATATCATTGTGTGAAAAACAGAGAGGGTGATGGACGAGACAGTCAAGTGGAGCGTGCGTCGGTCCTCTCAGTAAGTGAGACAGTGGACAGCGGTGAGGAGGGCTGTGCGAAAGCAAAAACACGTGGATATGCCTGAGACCCGTAACCGAAGCAGCATCTGGCTGCAGTTTAAAGACGTTTTTGTCTCCGTCTTGACTACAAGTCTACTGATGAGAGCTGGTCTCTGTCCCCAGTTTGTAACCACAGAAGAAGAACGTAGAGGTGAGGAAGAGGACACCTTTATGAAGGGTCCTTTGAAAAGTCTAATATCATGCATCAGCGGTTCAGAAGCAGAACAATCAGGCTTTAACCCGCCATCGATGAGCGCCTCATGCAAAGCGAAACACACGGCGTCTCTGCTGGAAAGGTCAAAGTTCAGGCAGCCGGTGGCGCGTGAAGGAGGCGAGAAAACGTGAAAATTCCTGTGAGCAGAATATGAAATCCTTGTTATTCCTCTGACGCTGCTCCACCAATCAGGATCGGCGGTTGTAACGGCGAGCTGGCTGACGTGTAAATATAAACGCAGACAGGATGTCGGGCTGATCGGATCGTTAGCTGAAAGAAATGTCAGCCTCTGACTTCATGACACACCAGGATGTGTCGTCGTTAGTTTTTGTTAAATTATAATGTACATTTGTAAATAAAGTTTCCTACAAAGCTCAAGTACAGACACAGACTTACTGTTTAAAGTCTTATTTTACTTTGAAAGGAGGCGATCGTCACAGACGGAGTCACGATGAAGGCTCGTCTGCAGTCGGTGAAAACACAGAAACCACAAGAAGATTTTAGCTTATTTTCACCTCCTTTAGTCAAACTGAAGTACTGCACTGCAAACTACTCCATTACAGAGGTCCTGCTGAAAGTACTCAGTGCAGCTCTGCTGCACATAAACAACATGATGTCGTCCTAAAACCATCAAAGTTTTTCCCAAAGTGTCTCATTATTCACTGTTTGAAGATAACTTGGTGATAAATACAGAAGGATGAAGAAAGCACCGTAAACACTGTTGGTTCATGTTGCTCATCGTTCACCTGGCTGCCCTCTGGTGGTGCTTTTGAGCAGTGCACTGTAATACACGACCTGTTGAAGGTTCTGAAAGCCTTTGGTGTTAAAACTGCAACATCCAACACAGAGCAAACACGGTTCCTCTAAACTGGAGACGAGTGTGGTTTCCCTGCAGTTTAGCTTCAGTTAGCCCGGCTGTTCGCTTGTTTCCTTTACGTTTGTATACGTACGATATAACGTTCTAGTTAGCATCACACCATCAAAGGCTACAAACCGTCAAATATAAGTTAGTTTTACTGTTATTTGCTTTCTTTAGGGCGTCACTGGTTACAATCATGTGACTCAGTCAGGTGGAAACTGGTCCTGACCAACCTGATCAAACTGGTCAAGATTCAAACTGAACACGTTCCACTCTGGTTTTTACTCTTCAGTGTTTTTTACGTGTGAGTCACAGTTCAGGGTGACGACCTCTCACAGACAAACATCAAACACCATGATCACGCTGTGACGACGAAACCGACCAGGCAGAACATCAAGTCCAAACCTGAGCAGCTCTCAGCTGTAAAACACTGCAGATTTAACACACGCACACACACACGCACACACGCACACGCACACACACACACACACACGCACACGCACACACACACACACACACACACACACACACACACACACACACACACACACACACCATCCAGAGGATAATCACTGGAGCTTTAACACCCATCTCCATGGAGCTGGTTGCCCTGACATCCTGTGTGCTGTCCTGGCAAACATCAGCAAACACAGAGAAAGCAGTCAGAGTGTGTGTGTGTGTGTGTGTGTGTGTGTGTGTGCGTGCGTGCGTGCTTTAGCGATCGATGGACAGCAGCAGCTAACCGCCCTGACAGCTTTTCAAACAGCCTGATGATTTAATCTCACACGGGCAGCTGAAAGTGGCGTCTGCAGGGCTGTGCTGGGGGCAGGCCGTCTCTGCGACCGCGGCTTTCTGAAACCTGGAAAGTCAGCATCCATTATGACACAAGTTTCCACTGCCATTAAAGACGCGCGAGAAGAAAAGAACGATCGCTGCTTCCGGCTGAAAAGACTTAGGTGTGAGTATCAGAGAGCCAGCAGCCGTGTGCCAACCCACCTCTCTGTGGAAGCTCAGGTCCACTCAGACCAAACCTCGTTTTATCTCACGCAGCGTGTCGTAATAATGAGAATAATGTCCTGTCTCAGCGACTGATTTTCCACTTATTCTGAGGTGAAGTAAAAACTCCGGACGTGCTCTGATCAATCTGCTGCAAACGCTTCAAAGTGTCGGGAAGTCGGCGCCGAAAGCAAAACCGCTGACTGGTGCTTCGCTCGTTTCCTGTTTTACAGGCTCCACACTCCAGACTGAAAGTCACAGAAAAACGATCAGCCATGAAGGTTTGACCTTTAACCTAATAACCACCTGCATCGCCACGGAGATAAGCACCATATTCCACAGACGTAACTCTTTGTGAGGAGGTTGCAGAGGTGGTGCCCGCCCTCCCTGCACCGGGGTAATCCTGCTCGATAAGCTCTGTGATGGTAATAAATTCCTGCAGGATTACACAGCGCGCAGGAAAAACTGCAACGTTCAATTCTACACAGTTTTATTTATCTAGCGCCAAATCACAGTCGCCTCAAAGCGCTCTTTATTATAAAGACCCAACAATCAGATGACTGCGTACGAGCAAAGCGCTCACAGACCCAGGCTCAGGGAGGGGCGGGGCCATCTGAGAGAGCGGTGCGTTTCCACAAACAACACAAATGAAGAACGACCAGAGTCAGACTCACCTCCACACCTGTTTGGGGTCTACGAGGAAGCCTGGGTGCTACGTGATTTTTCTGTTTTGGTGCTTCTCAGTGTGAATGTGTGACGGCGAATGACAACAGGCCTCGGTGAGCTGTGATCAGACAGCAAACAGTGTTTTTGAAGAAAGCGCCACTGTGTGAAAGGGGCGTGTTTATAGCGGAAAGTAGCCCTGCCCCAACAGAAGGAGGCGGCGACCCAGCGGCCGTACCTGCACAGAGTGCTCGTGCTGATAAACCAAGAGGCTGCGTCACAGACGTGGGGACTGTTTGCAGATCACATAAACAACTTTCGATCGAAGCTTTTCTGTGATCGTGTTCATGCGTCTAGTCTGGTCCTCAGAGATAACTGGGACCACACCTGCCTCGCTCCCACTGTTCCCAGAATAAGATGCTTCAAACATCCTGCGCCTGCAAAGACTCTTTAAAAATAGAAGAACTTGTAGTTCTCCTGATAAATGTTTAAACGATCATACAAAGTTGTGGTTACATAAATCTTGAAAAGGTTTTTCTGGGTGAAGCGCTTACATCTCGAATTTCTCAGAAACATCTGGTGTAAAATGCTTCGGTTACTTCTTCGTGTCTGGCTCGAGCGTGACCTGTGAGTTTAACAGGAAATGATGCGGCACATAGAAACACAGCAGCGGTTTGTAGCCTCGCTCCACAACGAAGACGGCGATGGTCTGCCCGGAGACCCTCTGCTGTTGAAGCGGGAGCGTCAGAGTTTTCACACAGTCTCCCTTTACCGCCCCGAGCCTCTTCTGCCTCTGGCTCGCCCACGTGGGCGACAGCTTCTTTCTTGGTCGGCGCTCTCTCAGACGTAAAACTGGCTTGACCGTGGAAGCTTCGTGGCAGGTTTGAGTCTCGGTTATTCCTCAATTGTTCCTGAACATCCTAACCAATTTCCTCTCGTCGCGAGGAAGCTGGTTACGATGTGACGGCACATCTGGATAAACTCACGTACAGCTGTTTGAAATGATGATCGTGTCTCTGCAGACACGTTCCCAGCTCCTGTAACCTACAGGTTTGATTCTTAGATCTTCACTGAGTTCCTTGGACTTCGGTCAGTCTGACGAATGCTGCCAAACAAATCCTTTTTGTGCCGTAAAGAGGACCCTTCAGCAGTCATCACTCCCCATAACCTCGTCTGCAGCATCTTCAGCACCACTTATTAAAGCGTCGTAGGGAAATACAAACAGTGTCAAGCTTGTTTTTTAAAGTCGCTGTACAATCATTCACCCTGGAAACAGAGCAATTAAAGCCCGACGTTCATGCTGATGAGTGTATATAAACATCTGGGCACAGCTGTATATTCACAGTGTTTAGCCTCGTCTGCCAGACCGAGCTGGGTTTGTAAATGGTGTGTGTGTGTGTGTGTGTGTGTGTGTAATCAGATATCTGACGTTCTCAGGTGTGTGTTGTTGGGAGACGAGTGTACTTCGAGGCTTTGTGTGAAAAACACGCTGCAGCTTGAAACCACTTAACATTTGTCGGCGTGTCTGGACTGAGGAACACTTTCCAAACAAGCAGCATAACTTCACATTAGCAAAAGTCATTTCCTACTCGCAGCTGAACGAGAGCAGAGAGCCATTAGTGGGTTTGTGGAAATCCACCTCAGGCGGCACTTACACTCTGCTTTCTTTTCCATTTTTCACGTCCTCGGTGTCTCCGTCTTTGAAGGCTGACTGAACGCTGTGCTTTCATTACCAGCTTCTAATAATATTTTGGCTCTTATTTCATTTCCGGTTCTCTGAGCATGACTTTGCAGGAAAGTGATTTACACGCAGCGCTTCTCCTGCTTTATCAATAATAAATCCTCCACTTCAGCCGGCCGAGCTCTGCGGTGGAGACAACGGGGAGAGTCCAGGATCGGGTTTCTCCGCGGAGACGGCGAGCAGGACGAACAGACACCTCGCAGGAAATGGCTTTCTCTCACAATCACGTTTTTCCAAACTTTAACTTTTTAATCTGCTATGGTCAGGTCAGCTTCATCACTTATTAATTACAGACTAATTATATATTGATCAGCGAGGTCCTTCTGTTGTGTTCAGGTTTACTTTAGTCCTCACACAGGCAGCGGCGTTTTCCTGTGAGCGCACAATCAGCATCAGCAGGTTTAAAGAGTCTCAGCAGCTATAAATAAATACCAACGTCTCAAACACAACGTCTCTATTCTAACAGTTTACTGCGCCTGCTTTATGCAAACATGCAGAGCGCGCACGTCTCAGAACCAGCAGCAATAACCACAGACACTGAACCCCGAGCTCCTCCCAATGTGTTAGACAGCACTTAGGCATAGATGGAAGCTCTGTGAGTGGTGTGTGGGTGGTGCAGCAGAAAGTGCTTTGGCGCTATAAAAGGACGAGCCCATGCATTTGCCAGAACTCCACCTTAATAGCAACAGAAGAAGAAGAAGCGGCTTCGTGGTGTCGCCGCTGTCAGCAGCTCCACATTGGACAGAATTCACTTCCTGAACAAGTAAATCCTTTTTAGAGCTCAATATTTAAAGTTTTTTTAGGGGCGTGGCCTCTGTGACTGACAGGTGGATGGTGACCCAGGTGCCTGTAGCTGCTAGCTGTCTGCTAGCTTCACCTGAACTGCACTGTGTGTGGGGTGTTGGGGCATTTTTAATGAATCATGTGACCAATAATAGGGCTGCTAGAGCAGAGCAATATGGCCAAAAATATTTATCACGATATACGTTTGAAAATTTGCGATAACGATATAACTGACGATATAACTGACGCGAGACAAAATACTTTACAACTCCTCAACTTTATTAGTGCAAAACAACATCAATGTATTTCCACTTCAACAAGCAGCTGTTTTTTATCTGCATTAAAGTTATATAAACATTTAACAGTGCAAATTCCTCGCTGACAGTTTAACCAAAAGGCATTTCAGTGGAAACTGGCCGACACATCCTCAGCATAACCATGTATAATATCCACAACACTTTAAAAGAGGTTAAACACACACAGTACGGTAACATTATGCTGAAGCACAGCACGTATCACTCCGCGAGGCCCCGCCTACGATAGCCGTAACGCTCCGACAATCCATCAAGCGGTGCGGCTTCGTAGCTTAGCAAAGTCGTACTGAAACATCTGACAGATTTTCGAGCGCCGTGCACATAAAATCGTCTCGAGGTCAGTAAACACAACCAGAGTTCATACATAAGGCACACGGGGTTATAAGGGGCTCTGTCGACTTTCAGAAAAATCAAAGGATTGATTTTAAGTGCGCCGTATTTTCCAAACAACACGGTAATAACGACAGCCCGCTAGCATGCGCTACCAAAAATAGTGCTTTGTTGTGAATCTGACGGACGAAAGCTAAACCAGTTCCACACCAGTGAAGCTGCAGCATTTTTACAAACCAGTTCAGGTTCATCCGTTTCATTCAACGATCCGCTTTCGCCCTTCTTATTCTCCGTCGCCGCCATGCTTTTTCCGCCATGTGTGTATGAAAACAAAGGCACTGCGCATGTGCGTTTTACCCATATTCTATCGCCATGTTTCATTTTCTTGTCGTTGCCCAACATTACACTGATATTACCCTGAACGGTATGATATGGCCCCGCCCTAATGGCTGCTGTTACATATCAGTAACAGCAGGTACCTGAGCCTGTGTGAGGCTCTCATGAAGTCTGTGGATGCAGAACCATAACCAGGTCTGTGAGCGACGGGTCACATCGCCACGTCCATGTTTTTTACATTGGTGTGCTTACAGGTGTGACAGGTGCAGGTGTACTTACAGCTGTGCTGGCTGCAGCCTGCTTGGACTCCTCGGTGAGAAAGGCCAACATCAGCTCCACCCTGTGCTTCTCCTCCTCACTGATGTAGTCTGTGTCTGTGGGGGACACAAACAGGGCTGTTCATGGGCTGATCTGAGGATCTCTGCAGGGAAGGAGAGCTGATTGGATGTGGTGAAAACATCAGGAAACTAAACTCTGCGATGTCGTTAGTTTGTAAACATAGAGGTGACCTGTACAGGTGTGATGCAGATCGTTGAAGACATGAAACTAATATCTCATTTTGCCTGAGCTCGCAGTGTCAAAGGATCCTTCCAAAACTTACAGGATTATGTTGAAGTACTTCCTGTAAGTCTGCGCTGAGGGCGGGACATTACTCTCCATCACCTCAGAAACAACAGCAGCAGCGAGAGCCTGAAGCCGAGAGCCCGGCTGGTAACCACCGCGGTGAATCCGTCTCTGGGTTTGAGCACTTATTAAACCAGCGAACACAGAGAAAACCTGACTTTGCTGAACTTCGTTCTGAGCCGCCTCGCTCTGAACTTTTAGAGAACTCCTACCAACAAACTACCAAACCAATCACACGGTGTGTTTAATGAACACCAAGCAGGAAACGGCTGCGGGGACACTCGCTGAGAGCCGAGCCATCGTCCAGACGAAACTCGTTTCTGCTGAGTATCATCTCTGGTTTATACAACTTACTCCGTTATGATTCAGAACGTCCCCATTCGATTTTTGCCTCGGGCAGCCAGAAATGTTATAATTCTGATCATTTATCAGTGCATAACCATCAGAGGTGTAAGCATCACAACAGAAAAACATGAAGCAAAATATTCTGCAGTCGATCAAAAACCATGAATCAACATAGCAGGAGCTGTGCAGGAAGTCAGAGCGAATTAAATACAACGTTTATCAAACGTGAAGCGTAGTTTGATCTTCTTGTGCTGCTGGTTCAGTCAGTTTTGGTCACAGTGACGAAACTGCAGCATCAGAACCTGTGAGCTGCGGGCTTTCAGTCCGACGGCGTGTCCGTGCCGTCGGGTGAACGATCCACGCTCTGTGTCCACGTGTTTGTACCGTCTCTCATTTACTGTTTTAGCTGTTTGGTGGTTGTTGAAATAGTTTTGTGAGCTTTAAGCTGAGATTCAGGTGTTTCTGCCAATAATAATCGACCCAGGACTTAATTGATCGATATCCCGTTATTCAGACTAAAATCGATTTGTTAAACTCACGCCTCGTTTCTGCTGTCGTCTGTGGCCTCGGGTAAGGGCGGGGTCACAGATCGATGGTAAATCATCAGCTTCTCTCCACCTGAATGGTTATCTATGTCCCACCCCTGCAACTAACAAGCTAATAGGCAACCAAATCAGGAGGTTAATGAGCCAATCGTGCTGCAGAGATTCAGGACAGTTGGAGCTCTGCGGTTTCAGGCACATCTTACTCTGCAAAGATGGACGCGAGTGCACTTAGTGGCTCGTTGTGGCTTCCATGAATGAGCACAGCGTTTGTTCCATGCTCTGAGGAGGAGCCACAAACATTGCTGGTGCTCCAGACTGAAACTCTGATTTCTGAGCTGTTCATCACAAATGTGACTCCTGCTTGCAGTCACAGACTGAACATGCTGAGCACAGCTTCTCCTTTAACTCCTGCCCTCCATTTATTCACCCCCCCACCCTCTCACTTTATGGCCTTCGATTTGTCCCCCCCGCCGCAATCAGATCCTCTTTCAGCTGAGGGCAGGCTGTGAGACTGGCTGCTTGGACGGCTGCCATGTTGATCTGCAGTGAAACGTTACAACCAGCAGAGCTGATGTGTGCAGGACACAGCAGGACGTCACCAGAACCTGAGACACAGATGGACCGTCTGCAGCATCCACAGGCAGCGCCCTACAGATCTGGTCTGTTTGGAGGTTTATCAGAAACATCATCTCCCATAAACCAACTAACCTTCACCTGGAACACGACAGACGCAGAGCGGGCCTTTAAGCAGCTCCGTCCAATCACAGGCCTCTGCTGCCTGCGAGGAGCCACCTCGCTGTGTGACTCTGCGTGGACACGTTTGTGTTCCCGTTTCTTCAGCGTGCTGATTGGTGGAGCCGTTGTGTGAAGGACCCTTTACAGTTAGCTCCAACAGACCTCAGATCATAAGACTGCACGCCGTCAGTAAGATTAGGAGAACGCCGGCGGTTGCATGTGATGAAAGTTGGTGCGAGGTGGAGCGAGACGGAGAAGCCGATGAATCTGTGAGCTGATGCGGATCTTTTTAAAATGACAAAGAAAGATCTCAGTGGAGGATGTGCTCTCCTCTCAGTCTCTTCACCAACAGACGCTGAAGCTGCTCACATTAACCAGCATCCACCCATTCTCCTGTTCTGAGGTGGAGCTGCCTTGCAGCGACAGGAGCAGGTTATCTCCTCCTGGTGGATTGTGACGACCTGCCGGTCACCTGTGGTCCGTTCTGTCAGTCCCTCCCAGAGAGGACCATAGGTGATGGCCCGAAGGTGGAACCAAGCTTCACCCAACACGCAGCAGCGTGTGACGGAGCGCAGCAGCCGAGCACCCGTCACACAGATGGTGAGCTCCTGCTCGACTTTATTCCATGATGATGGAGTCGCTGTCACCTCCTCACCCCAACAGAAGCAGTGGCTTCTCCCGGGATGAGCAGATTTGAGGGTTGGTCCTGTGGACTCCCGAGCAAACAGCAGCCTGCAGACTCGGGAACAAACACTGAGCCCTGAACACTGAATGCTGTTCAACAAGCAGAAACCAGGGAGGCAGGAATCTCACACAGACGCCAGGGTCCACACGGCAAAGGCTCAGGCTCACCGAGAACACGCAGCGACACGTCAGGGACAAAACAAACACTGAGACAGAGGCAGGGGACAGGGGACACAAGAAACACAAAGGACACAAGAAACACAAGGGACACAAGAAACACAAGGGACACAAGAAACACAGGGGACACAAGAAACACAGGGGACACATGAAACACAAGAAACACAGGGGACACATGAAACACAAGAAACACAGGGGACACATGAAACACAGGGGACACATGAAACACAGGGGACACATGAAACACAAGAAACACAGGGGACAGATGAAACACAGGGGACAGATGAAACACAGGGGACACATGAAACACATGAAACACAGGGGACACATGAAACACAAGAAACACATGAAACATAGGGGACACATGAAACACAAGAAACACGGGACACATGAAACACAAGAAACACGGGACACATGAAACACAAGAAACACGGGACACATGAAACACAAGAAACACAGGGGACACATGAAACACGAAACACATGAAACACAAGGGACACATGAAACACAAGGGACACATGGGACACAAGAAACAGGGGACACAAGAAACAGGGGACACATGAAACAGGGGACACATGAAACACAGGGGACACATGAAACACAGGGGACACATGAAACACAGGGGACACAAGAAACACAGGGGACACAAGAAACACAGGGGACACAAGAAACACAGGGGACACAAGAAACACATGAAACACAGGGGACACAAGAAACACAGGGGACACATGAAACACAGGAGCCACAAGGAACACATGAAACACAGGGGACACATGAAAGACAAGAAACAGGGGACACATGAAACACAAGAAACACGGGACACATGAAACACAAGAAACACAGGGGACACATGAAACACATGAAACACAGGGGACAAGGGACACAGGAAACACAAGGGACACATGAAACACAAGAAACACAGGGGACACACGAAACACATGAAACACAAGAAACATGAAACACAGGGGACACATGGGACACATGAAACACAGGGGACACAGGAAACACAGGGGACACAGGGGACACATGAAACACAGGGGACACAGGGGACACATGAAACACATGAAACACAGGGGACACATGAAACACAGGGGACACATGAAACACAAGAAACAGGGGACACATGAAACACAAGAAACAAGGGACACAAGAAACACAAGAAACACAGGGGACACATGAAACACAAGAAACAAGAAACACAGGGGACACATGGAACACATGAAACACAGGGGACACATGAAACAAGGGACACATGGGACACATGAAACACAGGGGACACAAGAAACACAGGGGACACATGGGACACAGGGGACACATGAAACACAAGGGACACATGAAACAAGAAACACAGGGGACACATGAAACACAGGGGACACAAGAAACAAGGGACAAAGGGGACACAAGAAACACAAGAAACACATGAAACACAGGGGACACAAGAAACACAGGGGACACATGAAACACAAGAAACACAGGGGACACATGAAACACAAGAAACACAGGGGACACATGAAACACAAGAAACACAGGGGACACAAGAAACACAAGAAACACAGGGGACACATGAAACACAGGGGGCACAAGAAACACAAGAAACAGGGGGCACAAGAAACAAGGGACACATGAAACAAGAAACACAGGGGACACATGAAACACAGGGGACACAAGAAACAAGGGACAAAGGGGACACAAGAAACACAAGAAACACATGAAACACAAGAAACACAGGGGACACAAGAAACACAAGAAACACAGGGGACACAAGAAACAAGAAACACAGGGGACACAAGAAACACAAGAAACACAGGGGACACATGAAACACATGAAACACAGGGGACACATGAAACACAAGGGACACATGAAACACAAGGGACACATGAAACACAGGGGGCACAAGAAACACAAGAAACACGGGACACAAGAAACAAGGGACACATGAAACACAAGAAACACAGGGGACACATGAAACACATGAAGCACAAGACACACATGAAACACAGGGGACACATGGGACACATGAAACACAGGGGACACATGAAACACAGAGGACACATGGGACACATGAAACACAGGGGACACATGAAACACAGGGGACACATGAAACACAGGGGACACAAGAAACACAGGGGACACATGAAACACAGGGGACACATGAAACACAGGGGACACATGAAACACAGGGGACACATGGGACACATGAAACACAGGGGACACATGGGACACATGAAACACAGGGGACACATGAGACACATGAAACACAGGGGACACATGGGACACAGGGGACACATGAAACACATGAAACACAGGGGACACATGGGACACATGAGACACATGAAACACAGGGGACACATGAAACACAGGGGACACATGAAACACATGGGACACATGAAACACATGAAACACAGGGGACACATGAAACACAAGAAACACAGGGGACACAAGAAACACATGAAACACAGGGGACACATGGGACACATGAGACACATGAAACACAGGGGACACAAGAAACACAGGGGACACAAGAAACACAGGGGACACATGAAACACAGGGGACACATGAAACACAGGGGACACATGAAACACAAGAAACACAGGGGACACATGAAACACAGGGGACACAAGAAACACAAGAAACACATGAAACACAGGGGACACAAGAAACACAAGGGACACATGAAACACAAGAAGCACAAGGGACACATGAAACACAAGAAACACAGGGGACACATGAAACACAAGAAACACAGGGGACACATGAAACACAAGAAACACAGGGGACACATGAAACACAAGAAACACAGGGGTAACGGAAGTTCCAGGAATTAGAATTAACAATCAGTCAACAACCTCTGAAACTCGAGGCAGGCCCGGGAGCTCCACACATCAAAACTCTGAGTCCCAACACAAACTCTGAGAATCGCAACAGATGGTACCAACGATGCACTCACGCAATGACCCAGGGCGTCCTGATGGGACCACGCCAAGATACCAGAGAATGAGTGTGTGTGTGTGTGTGTGTGTGTGTGTGTGTGTGTGTGTGTGTGTAGCGCTGCAACCAGTCTTCGAGTGATTGGAATAACTCAATATTAAAAAATATTAACAGAAATGCTGCGTTTCATTTACTGACCGACTGAAGCCAGGCCTGCAGTACAAACGTATCTATGGGCAGCGAGTGGATGACGCACACAGCAGCAGCGATGATGACGCTGGCAGTTTAACGTGGAGGCGGAGTCTATTTACACACCGCGGAAAGGCGGAGCTGTTACCGAGACGGTGAGAGAACAGCAGCTGGTCCCGTGATCACCACCACCATCGCCTCCTCCAACGCTTACCTCCCATCCGATGTGGACAGCGGATCAGCTGGAGGCGCGATCGAAGATTGCAGCGCTCCCAGATCAGCTGTACACACCGGAACACTCTCCCATGTTGCTTGTCTGTGTTTTGTGTTATGGTGTGATGATGTCTGTGCATTCCCGTATTAGCCTTTTGTGTTACACATTTCCATGTTTTTTTCCTTGCTACCTAGCCTGACCTGTCTCCCCAATGTGATGTGTGTCATATGTACGGTCGGCAAGGTCTGTCATCTCGGTTGTGGCAGCTGCAACTGACAAATAAAGGCCCTCTGATCTCATCTCACCATCAGAGGTTTTACTGGCTGCAGCTCCATCGAAGCTACTCTGTAGCTCCGCCCACTGCCGTTTGTGTCACACACAGAACAATCTTAACTCCAGGAGTGTTAAAGTACGCAGACGAACTGAACTCTGACAGGTTTAAATGACAGCTTGGTGAAGGCTGACGGCAGCCGCTCTGGTTTACATGGACGTCAACAGGGGCGAGTCTAAAGGGGGGCGTGGGGTGGACCACACTGTGTTTACTCTGAAACATTTTTCTGTCTCAGTTCAATTTGATTAATATTGAAACATACAAATAAAAGCCAAATAAACTCTGAGCTGCTGACCTGAGGGAGCTTAAACACTGAACTGTTGTTGATGTTAGTTTGCAGCTGACGTGCTCACTGGTCTTCCAATCCCATCCAATTTTATTTATAAAGAACTTTAAAATACCCAGCACAGGACCAAAGTGCTGTACAGAAAATAAGTTAAAAACAATAGAATAACAGAAAACAGCAAAAATAAATGAATAAATGAAACACGTAATACATAAAAATTAAAACAGCCCTATATTAAAAAGAAAACAAGATAGAACAGAATCGAATCAACTATGAACAACTAAAATAAAACTAAAAAAATATAAACGAACATCTCACATGGTGTCAAAGGTCAGGGTAAAGAGGTAGGTTTTCAAGAGTGACCTTAAAAACAGGTGGTGACGAGGCCTGTCTAATCTCTAAAGGGAGATCTTTCCACAGTTTGGGAGCTGCTACAGCAAAAGCACGATCTCCTCTAAGTTTACCCAGTCCTGGGTACATGCAGGAGCAGCTGATCAGCTGACCTGAGAGAGCGGGTGGGTGCGTGAAGCTGTAGCAGCTCAGAGAGAGGAGGCGGGGCGACGCCGCGGAGAGCTTAGAATGAATCCTGAAAGAAATGGCAGCCAGTGAAGTGAAGCTGGGGCATGTGCTCAAACTCTTCATCGCAGACACCACACACACACGCACACTCACACACGCACACACTCACTCACTCACACACAGACACACACACACACACACACGCACACACTCACTCACTCACACACAGACACACACAGACACGCACACACTCACTCACTCACACACAGACACACACAGACACGCACACACTCACTCACTCACACACAGACACACACAGACACGCACACACTCACTCACTCACACACAGACACACACACACACGCACACACTCACTCACTCACACACAGACACACACACACACGCACACACTCACTCACTCACACACAGACACACACAGACACACACACACTCACTCACTCACACACAGACACACACACACACACACACACACACACACACACACTCACACACACACACACACACACACACTCACACTCTCACACACACACACACACACATACAGTTGTTGTTCTTCTGCAGAGTCTAATTGGCTAAATAAATCTGCAGCACGGCGTAAACAGTCTGATGTTAATGAGACGCACATCACCGACGCTGCGCTTTGCTCTCATCCATAAAACATCCAGAGATTAACAGCCTCCACCCGCACAAACCCACAAAACACAGAGTAGTCAACCCAGCATGCCCAGCACCACACAGCATGGACCACAACTCACATTAACACACATGAAACAAACATGTAACACACACATGTGAGCACACACATGCTTTCAGGGAAGGTGTGTGTGTGTGTGTGTGTGTGTGTGTGTGTGTGTGTGTGTGTGTGTGTGCGCGCGCGAGTGTGTAGGGTGGTGGGGGGGGGGGGAGGCTTGAAACACAAAGTTACGATCAGAGGAAACGGGAGGAGGACAGGTGAGGACAGGTGTAGCATGGATCACGGAGCTGATGACATCTGGATATTTCTCTGATCACCTTTGAAAGAGGAAAACCGAGTGTCCTGGCTCCTCCCACTATCACTGTGTCTTGATCACTTCTGTAATCAAATTACATTGAACCTGAATATTCATGTAGAGTAACTCCACCACGTCAGTTCATCTACAGGCGACAAACGAGCAGTAAATGATGTTTATTCCAACATGAGCACGTTTGTCGTTCCTGGTATGTGGTTATGGTTGCTGCTGGTCTAACAAATATCTCTGCCACTTTGTGACACACGCACACAGATCTGTATCACGCACCACTTTATTAGGTACCCCTGCCGAGCTGCTACAGCAAATATCTGATAAAGCAGAGGCTGATTTGGGCCTGCAGACGGGACCGACGCATCAGGGCGGAGGAAAAGCTGAAATAGGCGACTCAGGATGGAGACGGAGAGGAGAAGCCACGGGACAGGCAGGAAAGATGCAGGATGGACGAGAGAAGATGGGCAGGGATGAAGGAAGAGTGACAGATGCCAAAATAACCTTTCAGCGTTTCAGAGAGAATCAGCTGCAGAGCCCACAGCACCTCCACCTCATGAATCACAGCATCAGTGTGAGACGCAGCGGTGCTGAAACATCTGCACGATCCAGCCAGCACCGAGGAAGCTCCGAGCTCTGCTTCACTACGACGTCTCACGCAGTCTGCAGGAGCTTCGGACCGCCCACGCTGCTCAGACCGAGCCCTACCATCAATAATGCTGATCGCTGATCAATGAGCTGACTGCTTGGGTTTCCCTGGTGCCATGAATAATCCTGTGTGTGTGCAGCTCTGTACTGGGAACAGCATGGTGTGCGCTCTCTATCACGTTACCACAGATCATCATCGTTAACCTGCTCGCACAGATGAAGGTCAGCCGGCGAGGCTGCACATGACCCAGCTCATCGTCATCATCACCTTCATCAACCTTTGACCAGTAAATCACTAGTAGCCCCGCCCTGCTTCCTGCTCTCTGTGACTCTGAGAGGACTAAAATTAACTTCCTGTTTTCACTGAGGTCAGAGGTCAGAGCATCCAGAGGCTCATGTTGTCACAGACCCCCTGCCGGGAGCCAATCTGGGGCCCGGGGCAGCTGGCAGGGTGAACATTACTCCTCTTACAGACAGACGAGCACATCGCAGCTGTCCACGCAGCTCCTCCCTCTGCTGCATCGATGCTCCGTCTTTATCACCTCCTGTTTACCCTCTCATTCATGTCGTCGTCTGTTTGCTCTGCGTGTTCGCGCCGTGCCTCTGTCACGATAGGAGCTTGCAGCAGGTACTTCTGTTTCAGGGCGCTGAGCTCTGGAGCAGAGACATTCAGTGTTCTGCTTGTTCAGGTGTTCAGCAGGTGTGTGATGAACTGCTCATTGTCTGTCACAGGGTGAACCGGCACGTCCACGCCCACTCTGAGCTGCTGCTCACGGACATGTATAAAAACATGGGGACCTCCACTCAGCCTGGCAGGGCCTCAAAACCATGGCCTCTGTGAATGCTGCGGTCACCACCTCCAGAACCATTGAGGTGGAGGGCAGCAACCCCTCCTCCCTCCCTGACGACCTCAACGCTTTCTACACCAGGTTTGAGACGGACAACATGGTAAATGGTAAATGGCCTGCATTTGTATAGCGCTTTTCTAGTCCATAGGACCCCAAAGCGCTTTACACTACATTCAGTCATCCACACATTCACACACTGGTGATGGCAGCTACATTGTAGCCACAGCCACCCTGGGGCGCACTGACAGAGGCGAGGCGGACACTGGCGCCACCGGGCCCTCTGACCACCACCAGTAGGCAAACACGGGGTTAGTATCTTGCCCAAGGATATTTGGCATGCAGGAGGCAGCCTGGGATCGAACCACCGACCTTCTGATTAGTGGCTGACCTGATCATAAAACAGCACATTGTAAGAGCAACTGACCCCCTGATGGACCCTGCAGTTTCCTTACCGTGCACGCAGAGGTGTAGATGATGCAAAAGTCTTCATCTTGGACTGCATCCACAAACGTCTGGAGCTCCCTGACTCCTCCACCAGACTTTGCTGGTTTCTCATCAGCCTTCGACACTCTGCAGCCTCACATCCTGCCCACTAAACTTTCCTCCCGATTTCACCTGATGATCAGCTGATCCTGTGGATATTGGACTTTTTGACCAACAGGACTCAGAAAGTTTGGGTCAACAGCTCTCTTTCTTCTCTCCGTTCCACCTGCACTGGCTCCCCCCAGGGCTGTGTGCTCTCCCCCCTGCTCTTCATCCTCTACGCTGATGACTGCAGATCCACACAGCTCTGTCACCTGGTGAAATATGCTGACGACACAGTTCTCCTGTCACTGCTGTCAGGCCCTCACAACACCACGGGCCCGCTCTGCAGGAGTTTGTAGAGTGGTGTGACAGCTCAAACTTGAACTGAACGTGAGCAAAACCAAAGAGATGGTGGTGACCTTCTCGAGCAGGCAGAGGGATCTGGCTGCTTCAGTCACCACCACCATCCACGGGAAGCCAGTGGAGGTAGCTGAGGAGCACAAATACCTGCGAACCATCTTTGACAACCTCCTGAGATTCTCTGCCAACACAGAGGAGATTCTCAGGAGGTGCCACCAACGGCTACACCTCCTTAGGAAACTCCTTTGGAGTCAGCACCCCCATCATGATGACTTTTTACTACGCCTTCCTGGAAAGCATCACGACCTTCTCCATCACCTGCTGGTTCCACTCCCTCAGCCTTCATACAGGAACAGACTGCAGCGCACTGCATCAGCGTGCTCTACAGTCATTGGCCTGCCTGTCAGAACTCTGGCAGGTTTTCAGCCAACAGGCCTCAGACAGGCAGCCAAAATCATCAGCGACCCCTCTCACATTCTTCACCCCGCGTTTCAATGGCTCCCCTCTGGGCGACGCCTCCGCTGCATTTCCTGCAGGACTGAGCGGAGGAGGAGCGCCACCTTTGTCCCCAAAGCAGCTCTGCTTTTTAACTCCAGCCGATGAGACCAGAAACATAAACTACTCTCTTCTTATACAACCGACACTTTATTCTTTTAGTCACTTACAGTTATTTATTCATCTTTCAGTCGCTTTAATTTTAAAACTGTATTAACTGTGTATTTATTATCTCACTCTTATCGCCTGTTCTTATTGTCCTCATCTTCAACATCGTGCTGCTCTGTTGTTTGTTAAGTGGGGATAAATAAAGTCTCTCTGATTCTGAGGTGACCCACAGCCGTGCAGGGTGTTTGTCAGCTGAGAGACGTATTAGCACCTTTAACCTTTAACCTGACCCTGCGTGTCATTGTGGCACACTGAGGAGCTGTAAATGACATCAGTGATCGCGTTTAAACTAGTTTCATCATCTCAGTTAAAAAGATTCTGTTTCTATAGGACTTCATGTTAACTCCAGCAGGTATCAGTTTATTTTACAATTCAGGCTGTCGTGTTTATGTCTGGTTAATCCCGATTATTTCATGTATCTGACCTTATTCCAGAATATTTCAGGTTATTCCAGAATCAGGTTATGGGAGCTTGGTAAGGCCCGGTGTCGTTTTGATGTTTTCTGGCTACAATAATCTCGGGACAGATATTTAATTTTGACACCTCCCTTCCAGGCACATATCCTCTACATGATGACACACATCGTGGTCATGGAAACTGTCTGCATTGCCGTGGCAACGGATAAGGATGTCACAACGACTGGGCCATCCCCTGTGGCGAGCTCCACTATAAGGCCACAGGCGTTTTCTGCGACTGCATGTCAGGAGGTGGGTGATGTTACCACAGAGTCACACGCCGATTCAGTGACGACAGCGAAACACCGCCTTCACGTACGTGTTGCGGGTTCCAGCGCCAGCGCGCCTCCAGCTCTCAGGCTGTCAGCTTCGGACTTCACCCTCAGCAGCTCTGCACACCGCCACAGCAGGTCTCACTGCCATCTTTAAAGCTTCCCCTTCACTCCTGCTACTCTCCTTCTGTCTCTGCCCTGCAGCACCCTGTGCCTCACTAACAGCAGAGAGGAAAAGTGTTATCAGTTATCAGCTGTAATCCAACATCACAGCAAACAGCCCGAAGGCCGGTAAGTCGGAGCGCTGCACATCGAGCAAAGCAAAGCTGCCTGAAACATGAAGCGTGGCAGCGAGAGGCAGTGTTTGTCCTCTGAGCTGCACTCACAGCTCTGTGATCATGACAGAAGCCACTGCAGCACAAACACAATTACTCTGAGGTCCAAATAACATTACAGGCTCGTTTCCAAAGCACACGCTTGGCGCAGCATCCAGCTGATTCAGTCTGAAAGCACAAACCAAACATCGTGTTTCTGTCCTCGCACGCCCTCCGAGTAATGCTGGGCTCACACTGTGCGATTTTTGGCCCATTTTGAGCCGATTTTTGAGTCGTGCGACCGTTTTGGCCTTCATCGTGCGTCGTGTAGTATATGTGGGTTAACGAGACGCGATTAACACCTCACGACCAGCTCCCGATCATCAATCGCTTGGTCGTGAGGGTGTCACCGCAGTTTGTCACACAGTTGGATTTACATGCTGCTCAATCACAGCTGCCTGATCATGTTTTTCATTAGCAATTTAGCAAAGTTGGTGGTGGTGGTGGTGTGTGAGTGAAAGACAGAGAGGGAGAGCGAGCGACAGAGCTTCTGTTATAACCTTCATGTTATGGAGGCACAGTGTGAGCACTCAGGTCGCATCAGAGCATCGGGCCGTATAGTGTGAGACCTGCATCGTGACCTATGAACCTCTAACCCCTGCGAGTCAATCGTGCAGTTTGAGCAGGAGCTGAATCGCGCGACTGAAAAAAATCGCACAGTGTTTGCCCAGCATAACGAGACTCCAGCACAAGAGAAGCTGCCCCTGCAGCCCGATCTCCAATCACAGACGAGCAGCGAGCCCACAGCTACAGGCCCCTGCAGCCTGCTCCACACTCAGATGGTGAAGCAGAAACCAGGACCGGGGGAATCTTTTTATTTTCAGGATCTCACATCACTGTGAAGACAAACACACACTGATTCAGGAAGGCCTCCACCTCCGACCACATCAGAGGCACCAGCTGATCTCGCTCTGGAGCGCTGCTGGCATCAGCGTGTTTACACTCACTCCAATACTCCACCTGTTATTGTGAATATTACAGCAGCAGGCAGACAGCTTCCTGCTCCCACCACAAAGCAAGACGCTCGCATTCACACGTGTGGGAGGTGCCCATTCACTCTCTCACACACACACACACACACACACTCTCACACACACACACTCTCACACACACACACACACACACACACACACACACACGGCGGATATTCATATCTTGTGGGGACATCTAGTTGACGTAACCCTTTCCCTGGCTGCTCACCCTGACCGTAATCCCGACAGCAAAAGCACAGGGAATTATTTACTGCATGCACACGTTTGTTTGGTCTGACTCCAGGCCTGAAGCTGTCCTGTACATGTAGCTCTACCCACAATGCACCCTGACAGCTGGGTCGGAGGCTGGAGTGTGTCTCAGAGATGACAGCAGTGTGTGACATCACTTCCTACTAAGCACAAATCTGCAGCTACCACCGGTCACATTTTCCCCACCTTGGTAACCACGCCCACCAAAGCCACCAAAGATCATCTACTCACATGCGTGCAGGGAGAAGTGTTTGCGCTCTGAGGATCCCGAGTTTCCAGCGGCCGACGGGACAGGGGCAGCCACGGACGACCCCAGAGAGCCCACCGCAGGACGCACGCTGGAGGCCACGGCTGCCGAGGAGCTGGAGGACTCGCCTCCTTCTCCCAGGAGGTGCTGGATGGAGTGGAGCTGGAAGCAGGGGTCGGACAGCAGGACGGAGGCAGCTCGGGATACCCTGAGAGGAGAGAGAGCACCGGCTGAGGTCAGACCTGCGGCTGTGAACACACACAGTGTGTGTGTGTGTGTCACTGTGGTTCCTCACAGTGTTACTGGAGGCCAAGGTAATGCCATCCAGAGGAAGAATCTGCTTAGATACCATATTTCTAGGCTTTTCAGGGCCGAGTACAATAACCTCAGTTTGATCTGAATTAAGAAGCAGAAAGTTAGCGGCCATCCAGGTCTTTATGTCTTTAAGACATTCCTGCAGTTTAACTCATTGGTGTGTGTTATCTGGCTTCATGGACAGATAGAGCTGGGTGTCATCTGCATAGCAGTGTAAATGTATGCTATGTCTTCTAATGATGCTGCCTAAGGGAAGCATGTATAATGTAAACAGAATTGGTCCTAGCACTGAACCCTGTGGAACTCCATAATTAACCTCAGTGTGTGAAGAGGACTCTCCATTTACATGCACAAACTGGAGTCTATTAGATAGATATGATACAAACCACTGCAGCACAGTACCTGTAATACCTACAGCATGTTCTAATCACTCTAATAGGATATTATGGTCGACAGTATCGAACGCTGCACTGAGGTCTAGCAGGACAAGCACAGAGATGAGTCCACTGTCAGAGGCCATAAGAAGATCATTTGTAACCTTCACTAAAGCTGTTTCTGTGCTGTGATGAGCTCTGAAACCTGACTGAAACTCTTCAAATAAACCTCTGCAGATGATCTGTTAGCTGTTTGACAACTACTCTTTCAAGGATGTTTGATATGAAAGGAAGGTTGGAGATGGTTGCTTTATAAGAAAGCAGCAAACTATTTCTCCAGGCTAAATGATGATCTTCTAAATTTGTGACACGCTATTTCCTCTCCAGCTTACGAGTTACCTGCTTTAGGTATTTATAGGTGCTTGATAGGTGTTTGAGAATTATACCAGGGAGTGAAATACTTCTTCTGATTTGAGGCTTTATTTTTCACAGGGGGCAAAAATCTGCAGAATCAAACATGCAGCACTAGCCGCTGTGACTCAGGGCGCCAAAATAAGCTTTTAAAGTGAAAAACAGAAGCGGTCACTTCCCCTCTTGTTTGGATGCAGATGTTGGCTCGTTGCTCAGCGGTGAGCAAACTGGGTAGAGTCCCTCACAGGATGATCTCTGAGGGAAGCATGGTGACATTTCCCTGTAAAACCGCCTGTGACCTTATCTTTTCAGCCTCTCGACACGCCCCCCCTCCACGGTCCTGTAGGCTGCCGTCATCCACACAACTGAGTCACAGAGCTCAGCTGGAAATGTCGCCGGCTGTGTTTTGAGTCCATCGTGTTCCCTCGTTAATAATAAACCAGGAAAGGGCAGCGTGTTCAGAGCTATGGCACTAATGATACACGGAGCACATGAACAGGAACGTCACAGGAAACGGGACGTCTGGGAGGGTCAGGAGAACAGCCGAGTCAGCCATGGCCTCACACCGTTGACTTCAGCCTCAACTTCACCTCTAATACATCCATCCTTCCTTCAGCAGCTTCAGTATAGATGAATAAACACTACATCAGTAGTCACGTGTCACAGTCTAACCAATGACAGCAGTGCGTGGTAGAGAACGCCGTGTTCTACCTGCTGCTGGACTTAATAAAGTTTTTATTGTGTGGAGCTGCTTCAGTCGGACGTTACAGGACGTCCAGCAGGGTAGGATCAGGGTCAGAGGTCAGAGGTCAGCTTCAGCTCTTCAAGGGCTCGTGTTCATGTTAACCTTGGGCTGAGATCAGCTTGCGTCCTCCTGCAGGGCGGGGCAACGACAGCAGAAAGGCAGGACGCACGCCACCCGGAGACGCCGGGCTCAGACGTCTGTGTGTGTGTGTCTGTAGTGTATGCGCATGCTGCATGTGTGTGTCGGTGTGTCTGTGTTTATCTGCATGCGTGTGTGTGCGCGAGCGTGTGTTTCTGCGTGTCTGAATGTGTGTGTGTGTGTGTGTGTGTGTGTGCAATGTTAATCCTGTGACAGCAAATCAGCATAAAACACACTGTGACTGAAAACCAAAAGACAGGGACACACACACACACACACACGGCTGAGAACAACCCGGAGGAGATGGCGTTCATGGAGGGAGGAGCCACAAAGTATTCATGGTGTCATAGATTGAAATGCTGGAGCCCCGCCTCCTCCTGATCATCACACAAACCATGATCATAGTATCATTTTTGTTGACTCTGTGAGTAAAATCACAGGAGCGTTCATCTCACTGCTCCTCACGCTCCTCCGAGGAAACACACGGCGCCTCCGAGAGAGGAGCAAGGAGGAGGGAGGAGACGGAAACAAAGTGTGAGCCTGAAACAAAAAGAGACGGAAAGCAGCAGAGCAGCAAAAACAGAGAGGAGGAGGAGCAGGGGGAGGAGCAGGGGGAGAGAGAGAGAGAGAGAGAGGGTTAATCCAGAGTGGAGGAGGAGGAGAGGTGGAGCTGGGAAAGCACCAGAAGCGACAGACGAAGCTCACATCTGAGCCGAGCGCAGTCAAGAGACGGAGGCAGCAGCGACTGACACACACACCTGCACACACACAGCAACATCTGTGAGGGAGCAGCGAGGAGCGCGCTCAGTGCGGCCAGAGACAGCGCAGGGCAGCAGCAGAGCGGCGTGGTGGACGAGTGTGGAGCACGAGTGTGGAGCAGACGGGATGCCGACCTCACTGAGAGTCTGATCCCAGGATCAAACTGAGGCGCTCGGAGCTCGCCATCGTCACAGCAGCAGAGACTGAGTGCGGAAAGGAAACTCCCGGAGCGAGCAGAGCTGAAGAAGGACGCCCACGGAGCAGATATGGGATGAAAGGAGGAGACAGGAAGTGATTTCTGACTTTTCTGTGTGATAAATGGGACGACAGGGACAGGTGTTCTGACATCGCAGCACACCTGGATCACTGACAGAGGGAGTCTGTGCTGGGACGCCTCCACCTCACATAACCCATTTAGGCATCTCCTCTCCTGGCGTCTGCCGGGTTGGCAGGTGGACAACATTAACCGAGTTAGACCAAACAAACAGCCTGGAGGCACACTGAGCGCGCTCCACAGCCACGCTCTGAGAGGAGACGATGAGAAGCTCAGAGTGAAGGACGCGCACAGACTCGTACACTATGAGCAACAGCAAGCTTCCTCCGCCTGCTCTGTGTTTACGTGTCGACCATGTTACGCCAAAATGAGATGAATCGCGGCGCACGAAGGATGTGAACAGCAAACTGAGGCTCTTTCAAAGTAAGGGACACACGCTGGTGGCATCATGTCGCACGTCGGTGGTCACACGGAATTCCTGCAGGCTGTGGACTCTCCGACAGCGTGGCGGGCTGCTGTGCTGCTGTTGGTGTGCCTGCAGCTGCACCGGCCGAGCCCCGTACACGCTGCCGTCACCTCGTCTCGGGGCTCCTATCGGGCGGGCGGCTGCATTTGCGCCGCAGACATCTTCAGCTGCACTACCCTGACTCTGAGACACGTTCCCGGAGAAATGCCGGTTTCCACCGTCACCCTGGACCTCAGCCACAACCACATCACGCAGCTGGAGGACGGCGCCTTCCAAGGACTTCTTCAACTGGAGACGTTACGTTTGGCCCACAACCAGCTGACAGCGATCATGCCGGGAGCGTTCAGAAACTCGTCCGGAGCTCAGCTCCGAAACATGGACCTGTCATCCAATCATCTTTGTGTTCTGGAGGAGCATTACTTCCAGGAGCTGTCAGGGTTGGAGGAGCTGCTGCTGTTTAATAACCGGATCTCGCGGGTGGAGGGCAGACCTCTGGCTGGACTGACAAACTTGCGCAAGGCTTATCTGAGCCACAACCGCCTCACAGACTTCCCCTTCTTTTCCATTCAGAAGCACAGCCACCCCCACCTGTCATTGCTGGACCTGTCCTCAAACCGCCTGTCCAAACTGCCCCTGGAGGACATTTTGGCCCTGCCCCATTCGCTGCAGAAGGGGCTCTACCTGCACAACAACTCGCTGTGGTGCGAGTGCCCCATGTACAGCCTGTTCCGGTCCTGGGAGCAGCAGGAGTTTGAGTCGCTGCTTTTCTTCAGGCAGGAGCACGTCTGTCTGGTTTACGGGAACCCGAGAGGCACTGTGCGCTTCCTCCAGCATGGACGCTACCTGGAGAAGTGCAACCTGAGTGCCGTGACCCAGAAGAGGAGTGTTACTGTGACGGCGGGGAAAGCGCTGCTGCTGCACTGTGCCACCACTCTCTCCGGCCACGCCATCACTTTCCTCTGGGTGTCGCCAAGCTTGGAGTCGGTGCTGCCCCCGGGGAATAACGGGTCCTTAAAGATGTTCTCCAACGGCAGCCTGGAGATCATGGCGGCACGCGAGAAGGACACCGGGATCTACTGGTGTCTGGCGGAGGACCGGCAGCATCACCGCAACGACACATGGGAGGTCAACGTCACGGTGTTGGCGGATAGCAACGACCCCCAGGAACCGTTCAACACGGGCTTCACCACCCTCCTGGGCTGCGTGGTGAGCCTGGTGCTGGTGCTCATGTACCTCTACCTGACGCCTTGCCGCTGCCCTCCATGTCTGAAAGCCCCGCCCCTGGCCACGGCCACCCCAAGTCTGGGAAACGAGGCTGGGGCGGGCAGCGCCCAGTCCTCCATCCTCACCCCCACCCCGCCGGCCAGCACGGAGGGCCCGGGCCGCAAGGTCAGTACCAACAAGCATGTGGTGTTTCTGGAGCCAATCAGAGAGCAGCAAAATGGCAGGCTGAGGGCAGGGCCGGGACACCTGGGGCCAGGGTTACTGCTAGGGGCAGAGCAACAGCCACAGCACAGGGCGGGGGAGACAGACTCCATTATGTCTGTCTTCTCAGACACGCCCATCATGATGCCATAGCAACGCACCACCCCCACTCCCCTCTCACTCCCCCTCACCTCCTCCTCCACCTGAGCACAACTCCGGCATGGACCCACAGGCCACGGCGAGGCTTTCATCCAAAACATCCAAGTGCAATTTCACAGATTGATACTGTTAACCAAAACCCTCCAGAGCAGACGAGCCCGCCGCACCCAACCAGCGCACCGTGACGGGCCGCAGAGTTCAAACCAAAGATAGCATGACGGGGTGCGAGGACGGACTGCACCCGAGCGCACGGCTGTCCCTTTAAGCACGGCTTGTACCTTTAACAAACGTTTACGATGCCTTGTTGTCTCGCTCAGAGGTGAGAGACCTTTTGTAGAGCCTTTCAGCTTCTTTCTGTTCGTAGAGCCAGTCGCACTGTAGCCCTGTCACCGCGTGACGCCACAGAAGAGCAGCTTTTAGCCAGTAAAAATAGAAACTGCCCCTCCTCCTCGTCTCCCTCCACTCTGGAGTTCAGTTACTGTCATCATCAGTCAGATCACGAATTATAGAGATGAATAAATAAAAACATCAGCTGGAATGATTCATTCAGGGGGCGGGGCCATTGTTGGAACTTTGTGAAACTTGTTTTGCCTCAGTCATGTGATTACCGACAGGCCAATCAGCACAGACGTGTTTCTGTTATTGTCCTCACTGTATTCACTGCTCCTCCTCCTCCTGTGTGTCGTCCTCTCTGCATCTGTGTGTTAATAAACCCGAGTATCTGCACTGCCCAGCTCACTGCTGTTATTGTCTCTGACCAGCACTCAGCCTCTGCACAGTGTGTGTGTGTGTGTGTGCGTGTGTGCGCGCGCATTCAGATTTATATACAGACATCTTAACTTCTATACACACACGTTTTCTTTTTAATAATTCCCTAATTTACATCCCATTTTCATCCTGTTATTTTACCACTGCACAGACAGAAAACACAGGTCTGAATAAACACAGAAATGAGCAGCTATTTGTATTATTATTGGGTGTTTTTGCTCAAGTAGTTTTTTCTTAATGTTTATAAAATTCTGGTCAGAAACCTTGAAAATCTCTTCATCGCGTGCAGAAATGATCATTTTACAGATAAAACAAACCCTGATCGTACAGGTGTGAGTGTGAGGGCCGCTGCGAGCATTTCATTCAGCAAAGTCATCTAAACGCTTCAGAGCGAGCGTGTGGGCGTGGTCAGAGTCGCTCTCATGTTTCACACGTGAAATCAGAGACGCCACAGACACACTTCACTGCAGCTGCTTGTTAAACAACATCTCTGACCAAGTTTGGAGCGGCGTCTCCACCGCCATCATAATCACCAGCCAGCGTGGCGCCTCCTCGGAAACACTCTCTGAAAGCTGGATCAGAGGGACAGCAGGACGGCCCGCCGGCGTGGGGTAAGACCTCCGCAGGACCGTGGATCAATATTTATCATGAGCCGTCAATATGTCACTACGAACCCCGAGGTCACAGCCTCGCTGCCCCCACAGGGACACCTGCAGCACCTACTGTCATTAAAGAGTGTGTGAGTGAGTGAGTGTCTGTGTGTGCGTGAGTGAGTGTCTGTGTGTGAGTGAGTGAGTGAGTGAGTGAGTGAGTGAGTGAGTGCGTGCGTGCGTGAGTGAGTGAGTGAGTGTCTGCGTGTGTGCGTGCGTGAGTGTCTGCGTGTGTGCGTGCGTGAGTGAGTGAGTGTCTGCGTGTGTGCGTGTGTGCGTGAGTGAGTGAGTGAGTGAGTGCGTGCGTGCGTGCGTGCGTGCGTGCGTGAGTGAGTGCGTGCGTGCGTGAGTGAGTGTCTGTGTGTGCGTGCGTGTGTGAGTGTGTGAGTGTCTGTGTGTGCGTGTGTGTGTGTGTGTGAGTGACTGTGTGTGCGTGAGTGAGTGAGTGACTGTGTGTGCGTGTGTGAGTGAGTGACTGTGTGTGCGTGTGTGAGTGAGTGACTGTGTGTGCGTGTGTGTGTGTGAGTGACTGTGTGTGAGTGAGTGAGTGTGTGAGTGAGTGAGTGAGTGTGTGAGTGAGTGAGTGTGTGAGTGAGTGAGTGAGTGTCTGTGTGTGCGTGTGAGTGAGTGAGTGTCTGTGTGTGCGTGTGCGTGAGTGAGTGTCTGTGTGTGCGTGTGCGTGAGTGAGTGTCTGTGTGTGAGTGAGTGAGTGAGTGTGTGAGTGAGTGAGTGTGTGAGTGAGTGAGTGAGTGTCTGTGTGTGAGTGAGTGAGTGAGTGTGTGAGTGAGTGAGTGAGTGTGTGAGTGAGTGAGTGTGTGAGTGAGTGAGTGAGTGTCTGTGTGTGCGTGTGAGTGAGTGAGTGTCTGTGTGTGCGTGTGCGTGAGTGAGTGTCTGTGTGTGCGTGTGCGTGAGTGAGTGTCTGTGTGTGAGTGAGTGAGTGAGTGAGTGAGTGTCTGTGTGTGTGAGTGAGTGTCTGTGTGTGCGTGTGTGAGTGAGTGAGTGAGTGAGTGTCTGCGTGTGTGAGTGAGTGAGTGTGTGTGTGAGTGAGCGAGTGTGTGTGTGAGTGAGCGAGTGTGTGTGTGAGTGAGCGAGTGTGTGTGTGAGTGAGCGAGTGTGTGTGTGAGTGAGTGAGTGTGTGTGCGTGTGAGTGAGTGAGTGAGCGTGTGTGTGAGTGAGTGAGTGTGTGTGTGTGCGTGTGAGTGAGTGAGTGTGCGTGTGAGTGAGTGAGTGTGTGTGTGTGTGTGCGTGTGAGTGAGTGAGTGAGTGTGTGAGTGTGTGAGTGAGTGAGTGAGTGTGTGAGTGTGTGTGTGTGAGTGAGTGTAGGGGGGGGGCTAAACTACAGATGAGCATCACGAGCTGACCTCAAGATCTGAGGATGGTCAGAGCGATCGACAACAGCTGATCATAAACGTGCTAACTAGCATTAGCATCGTTATTCCCAGTGTGCATGTAGGCGACAGCAGCGTGAGCGCTCTGTGGCGAGCAGAGGAGCCGATGGAAACTCGTAGTCACAGTAGGGAAGCTTCAGGTTACAGCTGGAGCTGCAGCTCCTTGGAACGAGTGTTATATGACTGAGTGTCCTGGTGACACGCTGCTCTCCAGGTCTCTGTACAGGACAACACTGGCCCTGTTTACATGATATCAAAGCCAGACTCTGCAGCACCAGCTAGCAGTCGCTGACCTTTCAGAGTAAGAGCGAGGAGGTTGGTATGGAAGCTTGTTCCCACCACCATCTATAAGGTGAAACACTCTGCCAATCAGAAAGCTCGGTGAAGCGAGATTGACGTAAACGCTGGAGAACTTAAAGCTGATTGTTTGTTTTTGCTAAAAACTGCGAGCGCCTTCTGCTTGCACGTAACCAGGAAATGATGTCGTTCATGCAGCTTCCTTATTGGCAGAGCTTCGAGTTATTGAGCTTCCACAGGTCGGCCCTTAGACTGACGCACACACAAAGAATCGCTCCAGAGTGGGATTCTGGGGAAGCTGCTTTATCCTTTATAAAGTTAAACAGGCCTCCTGGAATTATTTGGTTGTTTTAGCTGTAAAAGTGTCATAAAATCAGCTGTGAGCTTTTGTCCCCGTCCTCAGGATTGCTGCGTCTTTCCACATCTGGTAGCTTCTTTCTCTACTGTGAGCGTAATCAGGATTAGTAACAGAAAAGGACTGAATTGAAATGTTACAGTTTTTACTCAAAGAGGCAGAAAGAGAGACTGTACATGATTACAAGACTTACAGTCTGAACAACAACAAGTATGTGACCTTTGACCCTGTGGTTTGTTTTTGGGCATCTCTTTTCTTCCCCGGTACACTTCCTCTCAGTCTGTAGCCAAAGGCCTACATCGCACTGCTGACACTCGTGCTCCTTTTATGCAACATTTTCCTGAGTGGATAATAAACCCAGCCTGCTCTGCCTGCATGTCCTGCAAGCCTCAAATACACCTGCTTTACAGGTGCTGGAAGAGGGCGGGGCAGTGTTTGTCATACATGAAATAAACATGGCATAAAACAATGTTCTATGAAACCCTGTTATCAGGGCTTACATCCAGCAACTCTTATTTTTATATAAAACACTAAAAACATCAAAAATAAAATCATTGTAAGAAAGAAAAACGATGTCTGACAAAGCGTCAGTTTTCTGTGCGCCTTCGTCTCTCTCAACCTTCGTCTTCGGGCCGCTGTGACGCAGTGCTTGGGATTACCCGAAGGACTCTAATATCAGCGGAAAGCAGGGCGTCGCTGCTTTCAGGAACCGCTGGGATTTTTAAGATGCGCAAATCATTCAAGAGTTACGGTACTTTAAAGAAACGTTGGAAAAACCTGTCGCCGGTGACGGGATGGGGGCTGAAGGCTTATCCAATCAGCAGACAGCTTTCCTTGGGTGACGCGGTCGACCTGCAGCTCCTCGTTGAGAATCATTCTCCTAATGTTTCCTCTGGGCGGCGCCGTGACGCTGATCGCAGCGCCGAGATCTGTGTATCGAGCGAGGACAGTCATGAACTCTTCACAAGAGACCGCGACCTCTGACCTCAAGCTCTTGATATTCAAACACATCTCAGATTTTTGGTAGAGCCACCTCTGAGGCATCTCAGTTATCATGTTCTCAGGGTGTGCGCGGCCGCCTGGCTGAACAAGCAGCGACAGAGTCAGCCTTTCCTGTCACACACTCTTTACATGATCCCCTTTATACTTCACAAGGTGTGCTGTGCCCCCCCCCCCCCCCACACACACACACACACACACACACACACACACACACGCACACACACGCACACACACGCACACACACACCATTTTCTTCACGCTGTTTTCAAATCAACACAATAGGAAACGAGCTGAAGCTGCTGATTGCTCTGCACGTCCTTCAGGGAGCGCAGAAAAGGCCGTTTGGCTGCAGCCAATCAGCTCACACCTCACCAGCACCACGGGCAAGTCAGGTGGAGGGGGGCGGATGGCACCCTTCAAAGCCTGCAGGAAGTTTTCACACTTCATTAAGAAGCTCGACACATTCGAGCGGAACCACACAGACGGGCTCCGATTCATCCCATCACACACACGAGATCACCGCCGTCATCCTCCCACAGGCCGCAGACGCCAGCCGCAGGCGGAACCACAACCCCAAACGAGCAGCTCGGACCGCCGGGATCAGCCGAGCCTCAGGATTGTTTTGTGGAATAAGTTAAGATCGTTTCCTTCCAAAGCGCCGTTTTCACGTCTCACCGGAGGTGGCGTTAACTACCGTTTGACGAATCGGTCCAATCACAGCTCATCATTACCGGGCAGCGCTGCAGGCTCTGAGCTGGGGTTTGTGAGATACACGCAGGCCGAGAAAGAGCCGGCGGGACTGAAACGAGCCAATCACAGCGCTCCAATCAGCTGATGATGAGCAGTGGCGTGCTCATCAGAAGGTTAGATTGGCTGCTGTGCATCTCCTGCCCACTCAGGGGTTAACGTAAGTGGGAGCAGCAGTGATGTGGTGCTCTTATGTAACACTGAAGGCAGAGCAGCCATCAAATATTCAGCAGGTCTTCCCTCGCGCTCAGTGAGGCGGCGGCGCCCCGAGCAGCTCACTGGATCAGCACGACACACCAAAACTCTGCGAGCAGACTCAGGACCAAACATCCTGCTGCTGCCCGCGCTCGTTGTTAGCAGCACCTTCACAGCCTAACGTCCCGATCTGCTGCGACTTCCTGGGATATCGCCGAGTTTGTTTGAGCTGCGTTTACGTCGGGGAACGAGGAGTTACACTGAAGTTCAGGCTGCCTTTGTGACAGCAGGGCAGAGCTTACACAACACAAGCTCCACCCACCTCCATAAGGGACAGCCAATCAGAAGAAAGTCAGTCTAAAAGAGGGAGGGGCTAAATCAGCCCAGAATCAGACAAAGAAGGATTATTATGAGCAGTGAATCATGAACAGATGGTGGACTCCAGCAACAACGGTTCTGGAGGGTTAGCCGTGGCAAACATGGCGGCATTGCAAAGCTGAGGCCAAGCGAGGCGTGCAGATGCCAGAAAGCAGCGGGCAACGCGACGCTGTGATCTGAAAACCTCCCTGAGCCTGGTGTGGCTGGAGGTTGCTTCCTGTTAAAAGGAGTTTTTTGTGCCCACTGTCACCAACGTGTTGCTCATAGGGCGTGGTCTGATTGTTGGGGCTCGTTTGTAGTTTCAGCAGTTTTCCACATCCTGGATACAAATACAAACACGTCCTCGTTTGCTGAGAGAGGAAAGCTGAGCGGTCACGGTGTGGTACAGGTTGAAGCACCTGGAGGTGACTGTTGATGTGGTGCCTTTTAAATAAAGCTGTACTGAATTACTGCCTCGCGCTGAGACTGGACTCGTCGGTGAGCTGAAGCTCTGAGCTTGAAATTAGCTGCAGCAAAACAGGAAAGTGCTACACGTCCCTATTTTAAATGCTCAGCCTCGTGAACAGGAGGATATTCTTGTTGTGTCAGTAGAGCTGGGCGATATGAGATTTTTTCATATCACGATATGTTTTTTTCATTTCAGGCGATAACGATATCTATCACGATATAAGCCAAATAACTATATTTGTAAGATTTAAATGTGCCGCTGCTCACAAGTGAAATGTGAAATAATCAGCAGCTTGTTTTTATTTAAATATTTATTTCCCATAATAAGTTCAACAGGGTAGATGTACTTAAGGAACATGAGACTTTTTCAGATAAATAAAGGCAAATATTGCAAACTACACTAAAGGCAGCCGCTAAAGCGTTTAAGTTTCAAAATAGAACAAACAAAACAGACTAAATTGTCAATTCCACTTAGAAACAAAATATTAATTCTAAAAATAAATCTTAGTTTGTTTTACAGAAGAACAGACAAAACTGACTAACTTTTGTCAATATCAAATAAACTGAGAACTAAAAGGAAATTCTCAATCTCTCCTTGTTGTATAGCTGAGCTTTTCAAACAGTTTTAACAGTTACTTTAGTCTGACAAAAGCCGAATGACGAATCAGCGCTTCCAGTCAGAGACTGAGGCTACGTCCACACGTACACGGGTATTTTTGAAAACGGAGATTTTCTGTTTTCGTTTTAAAAAATAATCCCGTCCACACATAAAGGGAGAAATGAAGGAAAACGCTGCTATGAACATGCCAAAGCAGCAGGTGGCGCTAGATTCCTAACCGTGCCGAAATGTTGGCCAATCAGAAGTCTAGAAGCCTCGGTGGGAAAAAGTAAACAAAGCTGGGGCATAGAAGCAGAACAGAGTCGTATGTGTGGAGGGACAGTAACTGTGTGTATATGTAAGCATTTAAACACTGCAGAGAGTAGAATTAACAGTATTGTAGAAATTCATTTCACCGAAACAATAACGTGGCGCACAGTGTGACGCATGCACCAGTTTATTGTATTTCCAGACTTGCTTTCGGCACATTTACAGTGCAGCTACTCTGTTTTTTGTCAGACTTGAAATAGCCGAAATACCTTCACACTACGGAACTTCTATGGCTCTTCCGTTCGACAATCTCTCCGGCGTTGGAACCATCATCTGTTTTCTCTTCGGTCACGCTCGGTTGATTTTTCTAGTCGGCACACTCATTTCCTCCATTACCCGCTGGCTGCTTCCCAAACAAACACACGTGCGGCTTGGCACTTGTGCTGTACGTAACAAGTCACGCGACGTGACGCTGCGGCTGTGATTGGTTCGGCTCTGCGCTACTTAATTTGGATTGGCTGACCTTTTTTTTTTTTTTTTTTTTTGAGGACAAGAGCGGCGAGGTCTATCGCGATAGCTTAATTTCTCTATCGAGTAAAAGTTATATCGCGATACATATCGTTATCGTTCTATCGCCCAGCTCTATGTGTCAGACACGAATCTGCTCCCAGCTAACGGCCGTGGATGAGTCCAGCTGACAGGAGACAGTCGGCCTCCTTCACTCCATCATTACAAGATTCCAGTTTCCTCACTTTAACACACAGCTCTGATTTGTCGTCTTAGCGAAAGGCCTCGCTGATGTTTCGCTCTGCAGCGCCACCTACTGACAACAGGAAGTCAGCCTAAAGCGATGAGTGTTCCCTGAATGAAGCAGTGCGCTGTGTTTCCTGTGAGCAACACACAAGAGTGCAGGCATGACGATATCTACACGACAGTAGGGTAACCTCAGTCAGCCATCTGGAACGAGCTCCCACCTGAGGCTCCTCCTCCTGAGGCTCGCCTAAAACATCTGCCATGAAAAATTGATGAAGGCAGAGTGAATCAAAGCCCCGTGGAAGAATCCAGCTCTGCAGCTGAACCGGCCTGAACCTCATCAATCATTCATGGATCCAGATGTTTCACCTGAGTTTCTGATCACTTTATCAATCAGCTCCGTCCTCAGGTCTCCGCTCGTGCGTCAGTGTTCCCGGCTGGTGCAGGTACACTAACAGCAGCGCACCTGGGGCTCATTACAGCAGCTCTGTTCTGCTCATCTGTCAGAGTCACAAACGACTGATTTATTAGAGGAAATCCAGTCCTGTGGCTGCTGTTCAGCTGCTTTCCCAACAAGGCAGCTGACCGGCGGTCTGATGGACTAACGCCACCATGTTGGACCAGCCGGGGCAGACTCCCTGCAGAGGCTGTGTTTACTGTTCACACCGCCTTAATTACACAAGATGTGATTTCTTTAAATGTGCAGGCGAGCCCTCAGAGTCCACGAGAGCCTCAGAGCAGAAACAACACAAAAGTGGAAAAACATTCGAGCCGAGTTCATCAGATGAATAACCCGTCTGGCAGGCTGATGATCACAGATATTCATCAATAATCAGGAGATGAACCGTGATCTGAACATGGCTGAGCTTCCAAACATGCGAGTCCCGTTTCTGCTCTTCAGATCAGATTACAGGCCCCCGGGCGAGCAAACGACCCCTGAGCTCCTTCATTCAGAGCTGCTACCAAACCCCGCCTCCTCATCAGCGCCGTGAGGCACGGATAATCACGGACGGCATCAGCTCAGCGGAGCGCCTGACACGTCAGGATGTAAAGTGAGAGAAATGCTTAAAAGGTGCCGGTCGCATGTGTTAATAAAACCAATCCAATGGTGGATCCAGTTCATTTCCTGGAGACAGAGTCCGAGCCTCACGGGCAGCATCGGAGCAGACCCCTCCTCCTGGATGTCATGTGACGCCTGTAGTTTTTACAGACCCATCCCCTCCCCCCTCACAGGATTATGTTGCCTCCTTCTTACATCACACCAGTGGCGTGTCTAGAAAATTTTTGTTGGGGGGGCCAGGTAGGGGCACAGATTTGGAGAAGGGTGGCAGATGTAATTGGCAGATAATGTTTAAAAAAAAAAATTCTACCAACCATTAACCATAATTCAATAATCCTATAAACCTAATAACCAAATGCGCTTTTAACTCTTATTAGAATGAGATTTTAACCACTACGGTGCAAAGTTTTTAGATACTGCGTTGATAAAGTACAAGAGATACAATCAGTGCTTTGTCAGTATTTACTCAGCATTCAAGGACAGCAATATTTACATAGTATTTTTACTGACATATAGTGCACATATGTTTTGGGCAAAAACATTTTTGAATATTAAAATACGAACATTTGTAGCAAACAATTGACAAATTAGCCAGTTCCAATGTAAAATTTTATCTGCCTATTTAAAAAAAGAAGATAATCTTCTCACAAACTGGTGATTTATTTTGAAACAGGAAAAAAGTGGGGAAACAACTGAAAAGACTAACATTTGAATAAAACCTGAAAGCAAGTAAATACTTTCTATGCTGCCTTATGGTAAACTTTGGTAATATTGATAAAGAACAACACTGGCTGATGATGAAATACAGTCAGCTGGCATGGTGACACTGCCAGTATTAACCTGCAGGGCTGGACTGGGACAAAAAAATTGGGCATTTTCACTACAGATTGGCCCACCAGGTATTAAAGCCATAAAGACTTTGAATGAAAACAAATGCTGTTGTGACAGTGATGTACAGTCTTGTTGGTATATGTATGATTTCTATACATTTTACGTCAGATAAAAACTTTGGTTGTAAGATTTAGATAATTATTTAATAAAAACTAGGTATTTTAAATGAGAATAAGAAAGAAAAGTATTTCTTTGTGCCCCCCTCTCCCTGTTAATGCCCTACCTGCCCCCCTGGCAAAACTTTGCTAGACCCGCCCCTGCACAGTTACCAGCTGTCAGCTACATAAAAAAGGATCCTGGTGTTATTTGTCTCTCAGAAACAGTTCATAACTTCAACTCATCCATGTCACCTAAAAGGTAAACCTGTTTCTCCATCACCTGTTCAGCTCTGATGGTTCAGTAAGGACATCTCCTGGTTTCATGTTTCCCTCTCACCACATATCCAAACCGATATCATGACCAGCAGCTTTACAGCTGTGGCTCCAGCAAACATCAGCTGATACTAGAAATTAATATTAAATAAATTCTAACAACAGCTGATCAAGCTTAAACGTGCTGCTGTTGTTTAGCGCGACATCTGCTGGTTTCCTCTTTCTGGTGCAAAGTGGGCGATAAACAAACAAGAGAGACGATCAGCTGATCATTGATCAGTTTCATGATTGAAGTAGCAACAGGAGAGGGAGGGGGAGAGAATGAGAGAAGAAGAGGCAGCTGTGCAGCATAAAGACAGAATAAATCCAGCTTTGTGCCTTTTTTCCATTCTAGCTGAAGTTCGGGACAAACTGCGTCTCTTCTCAGCTCAATACGAAACGTGTAATATTTTCTCTGAATGAGGGACCATTCCATTTTTTTAAGGAGCCGTTGGCAACTCTACTAACCTTATGAATAAAATAAAGTTCACTATCAGTAACATCACCCACCTAAAAACTCCATCAAGCTGGCTAGAACGCAGTATGAGTTATTGCAACTGACAGTAAAAAGTCAGCACAACGAAAATAAACTCCACCTAAACTTGGTTTATATCTGACCCAGATAGACTGCAGCTCATAACTTCTTACCTGAAGTTCAGTTCACCTGACACTCGGACTGGTGGCTGCTTCGGGTCTCTCCTCCTGCCTCCCCTTCCCTCATCCACCTGTTGCCTCTGTGGAAGCCCCGTCATAGCCACCACCAAACAACGGAGTTATTTCTACACATCGACCTGCATCTGGCCAATCCACCACCTCTCATTGTTCATGCCGTTACAAAAAAAATAAAAAATAAGTCAAATAAGCCCGATGGCCAGTCCAGCGATGTTAACCTGCAACCAAATCTGCAGCTCCATACAGCAATGTTACGACTTAGATTACATCTTATAACTCATAACTCTTATGTTAGCTGCCCTCAGTAGCATACTGTCTGAAATATTCCACGGCTGCAATAATTCTTTAAGTGTTATTTTTTCCTTGGTATTCTAATTTCGCCGAAGTTTACTAAACTCAACAAACTTAATATTACTTACCGGGACATTTATTCTGTCCTCATTTTCTTTCACCGAAAAATTGTTTCCTGCAGTGCCGTCTTTCGCGCTTGGCTCTCCTACCTTTGCTAACGTGATGCGCATAGCGCAGAAGCGATGCTGCATTCACTTACACTCGGATATCTGAGCGTCACCGTGAAAACATAATCGGACATTTGATATTTGATTGAATTTTATTGTTTTGCCTTTGGGGTGGCACCTGGGGTGGCCAGTCTGGTTGGGGGGGTGGCCTGTGCCCCCCCAGGCCACCCCGCTGGACACGCCATTGCATCACACATCAGATCCAAACATCCGGGACACGGCTCAGGAAACAAAGACCGGAGCGCTTTTAAGGCACAGACAAACCCCACGAAGATGGAGCAGCTCGTTACCAGTCAGCGCGAGGCCGGACCAGTTTAACCAGCAGAGGACCAAAGTTCCCTCTAATGTTTCATGTGTCTGAGCACACAAACTCCCTGAGCGTCCCTTGGACCACTGTGAGCGACAGCAGACGTGTGCACTGTGGTCACGCCAGCATCCAATCATCCAAGTTACATGTTTATTAAAATAATCAAATTACAGCGTTTATGTTAGACGACTTTTCATTATCTGCTTTAGCTCACTGACAATGAGAATGTAAAAAAGATCTTGTCCATGTGCAGCATGTTAACACTATTGGAAGGAAAAAATAACTTGAACTCCAGTTTTGAAAACACAACTTTCTTTATTCTTTCATAAAGCTCTGACTGTATTGTGAGTCTGTGGTCTGGGAGAGAGTCTGTAACTCTGTCTGCAAATACAGTAAATAATGACCAATGTTGGGTAATTAATTATGTAGTTACTTCTTCAAAAAAGTAACTGAGTTATGAAAACAAAGTGTTTTGCAGCTGTTTATCTAAAAATGCAGCCAAGGCGTTTCTTAAACAAACATTTCAAACTATTTACAGAACAATCAGCTGTTCTGCATCAAATCTGATGCCACACAGATTATTTGTGCCGCTCCAAAAATAATTTGTGTCCACTATGAGATGAAGGAGAACAACAGCCTGATACCTGCAGGCCTGACAGCAGCAGATGTGTCACTGCTGTAACACCTGTAACACTCAGCAGGCGCCTCATTGTTCTGACACACACAACACTACACACTAACTACACACTGACTACACACTGACTACACACTAACTACACACTAACTACACACTAACTACACACTGACTACACACTAACTACACACTGACTACACACTAACTACACACTGACTACACACTGACTACACACTAACTACACACTGACTACACACTGACTACACACTGACTACACACTAACTACACACTAACTACACACTAACTACACACTAACTACACACTGACTACACACTAACTACACACTAACTACACACTAACTACACACTAACTACACAAGATTTGTGCTAAACGTCACAAATGTCTCACATCTCAAACACACCGTCACTCCTAAAACGTCCCCCTCCCTAAATAACTAAATGCCATGTAGCCATATCATTTTTTGATTGGTCCACATGGTACATTTTTCCACCAATAGGAAAGGGCGGCGTTTGGTTTTTGCTCACAGGCTTTCGAGCGTTTTCCTTATAAACGTCAACCACGTTGATTAGCTGCGTATATACGAATGTGAATCGCGTGATTGGCTGGACTGTGGGATGAGGCGACATCGTTCTGATCCCGTACGGGAGCAGCCAGTCACTGACTAACACTGCAAAACAGAATTGATAAAGTTTAATTTTAATTCAGCTTAGATTTGTTTTTTTTGTGGGCACAGACGTGCCAGCAGTGCGCAATCGTGCACGCGCGCAGCTTAGAGGGAACATTGCAGAGGACATAGACCAGAGGTATGAAGACGAGCTTCTGTTTAGTTCATGTGTCGGAGGAAAGGCTTTTCTTCCTGGCTTGATGAGAGCACACGGTGCCTCTTTCAAAGTGTGCTGTCACAGTCAGGATCACCGAGCACGTCTGCAGGTCGGCTGTTATCACGCTGGACTACAGCGCTGATCAAAGGTTCTCCTCACTCTACGATGCACCAGTGTTTGTCTGCACATAACAGCGTTTAAACGGTTCCTGCAGGCTCTTTGTTCGCCCGTCACACACACGCTTCACTTGTTTCCATGTTTTTATTCAATCTGTGTAAAATCCCAAAGAAAACACAGTGTAACATCAAATTGTACTTTTGCTCCAACGAGGTGATTCCCAAACTCTACGGCAGGTAAACTGGATCAGAAAGACCCGACACAGGACCTGAGAGACGATCTGGACCTTCAGCTGATCATCTGCTGCTCACTGAAGTCTCATCAGAGACGATCAGTGAAGGACGGCTGTCAGGAAGACGTTCTTAACGAGGGGACACGGGAGGGAAGGCAGAGGTCTGAAAATGACACGAGAACTGGACGATGGATCCACATCACGGTCAGTGTGTACGAGGAGGTCAGGAGGCGGCACGGTGGAGGCTCTGTCATGGTTTCAGTGCTGTTGGAGACCTTTGATAAACTGATGAACTATCAGAGTCTGATCCACCAGCCAGGAACATCTGGAAACAGCAGCTTGTTTCAGCATGACAAAGATCCAAACACACAGTCAGTGCATCAAAGCACACGTGGATAGAAACACACAGAGCTCCACATCACTGAAGCAGTGTGGGATCATCCTGACAGAACAGCATGAGAGTCCTTCAGGGAGCCTGAAGAACAGTTCCTGAAGACCCCCAGAGACCCCGCCAGAGCCCCCCCCAGAGAGCCGAACTCTGTCTTTGCCTAACATTCTGCATTTGCTTGTGTCTGCAATAAACGACTGCACGTATTTCCCACAGGCTTGTAAAAATAAGAAGTGAAGGGCGGTTTGAGTCAAAACCCTGTAGGCGTGGCTGTTCAGGCTCAGGTGTGTGCGCTCTGTGGGTGAACTGTTCAGGCCCTGTGTGATAACCTTAAAGTGATAAAATGTCTCCTCCTCTTTTCGTCCTCAGATCTTCTCCTCTGTCGGGGCCACGCGGCCTCCTTCCAGCCTCATTTCCACGCTGACACGTGACCACGGGAAGGACAAGAAGCACGCTTCAGAGCAACGACACGCACGTACGCGCAGATGCACCGACGAGCGACTCATCTGAGGGTCTTGAACACCGTGTTTAGATGTTTAAGAACTACAAGCACGTTTTCACATCATCGTTCACGTCAGCTGACGCAGAAAAAAGCCGATGCTGTAATCCTGGTTCTTCCATTTAGGTCGGACCTCTGTGTCGTGTCACCCGCATGCTTTCAAAAACACAAGAAACTGCTTTATTGGTCACGTACACAATCACACAGATGACGTGACCGAGCTGCGGACGGGCTGCAGACGTAGCCGCGCCATTCCAGGCTTGGTGTTTGGCATGGGGGCCGAGCCAGGACCCTCACTGGACACTGGGAGGGAATCAAACTTGCTCCAAAGGTGTGTGGTCTTAACACTACACTATCCAACACAGACGAATCACAGCCTCAAAGCAGTGCATGCTGGGAAGTGAATGCTCACCGTAAAGTATTCACAGCTCTGAGAGTCACACTAAAGATGAACAGGCACGCTCGGTGTGACAGAACTGCCACGAAACTAAATGCTGATAACTGGGCTCTTCCTGTTAAAGGGGAGTTTTTCCTTCCCACTGTTGCCAAAGCGCTTGCTCCATGGGGGCGTGGTCTGATTGTTGGAGTTTCTCTGTTTATCGTAGGTCTTCACCTTACAGTACGAAGCGCTTTAGGCGACTGATCTGGGGCTCGTGAGCGTGAGCAGCATGGAGGGTTTTTACATTCGTTGTTTCACATGTTGTTTGCAAATATAAACACGTCTTTGTTTGCTGGAGAAATTAAAGCCTGACCTCACCATGTCTGTGATGGCGGTTCCCCGGAGAGCGCCGTACGTGATGTTCAGTAAAACGTGACAATAAAGTCTGTGTGTGCCGTGTGTTTATTAAAGACGTTCAGCTGCTGTTTGAGTCTCTGATCGTGCTGCTTTCAGTTTCACGCTCTGAGCATGCTCTGTTTAAGACGTCATCATCATCAGGTGACTCCCCGCAGCGTTCTCCGGAACAGCCGGCGTCGCCACTCTGCACTGCTACAATGACGCGCCTGCACGCCCGTGTCACGAGGTGTACGCTACGCTTTGTTCACACAGCATCAACAAGACAAGTTCAGCCCTTCGGATGGAGGTCAGGTTTACGGAGGCGTGCAGGTCTGAGAGCAGCGTGGAGATGAACGGCAGGGATGCTGGCGTGTGGCGGTGAACTGCCCGACTGTGAGCGCGAACACTTGCTCGCCACAACTGTAAGTACAGCTGGGCGTGACGTGATATTCACTTTACTAGGAACCCCAGAAACCAAAGCTTCAGTGAAACGCTTTCACTCGACCCTGAGAGAAGAGACATTGATGACCATCAGATCCAGGCTGCACTCGCTCCGTTTCACAGGAAACACGATTCACCATAAAAACATGGGCTGATCGGCCCCAGTGCACAAACTGGAGGGTCGTCAGAAACCAGGCCGGTGCACACGCTAGCATTAGCCATCTGTTATCATTAACGTAGCAGCTAGCGGACAGTAGTTGGATAAAGATGAATTGGAGCTCAGCGGGAGATCGAGCCGTGACAGAGCAGATTACGGACGCGTGGACCAGGAGGGGAGTGGAGGACCAATCGGACGGTTTCAGGCCTGAAGAGCTGAGGACCAAAGAGCTGCACGCTTCCTGCTTCATGTGTTTCTGGCTGCGTTGGAGCAGCTGTGAGGTCAGTTTTAGCTAACGGCTAACTCACAGCACACGTTACCATAACGCTCTCGGCAATAACGAAATGGTTTCCATGTGTTAGCCATCGTCGTGCTGTTTGCCATCGTCGTGCTGTTTGCCATCGTCGTGCTGTTTGCCATCGTCGTGCTGTTAGCCATCGTCGTGCTGTTAGCCATCGTCGTGCTGTTTGCCATCGTCGTGCTGTTAGCCATCGTCGTGCTGTTAGCCATCGTCGTGCTGTTTGCCATCGTCGTGCTGTTTGCCATCGTCGTGCTGTTAGCCATCGTCGTGCTGTTTGCCATCGTCGTGCTGTTTGCCATCGTCGTGCTGTTTGCCATCGTCGTGCTGTTAGCCATCGTCGTGCTGTTTGCCATCGTCGTGCTGTTTGCCATCGTCGTGCTGTTAGCCATCGTCGTGCTTTTTGCCATCGTCGTGCTGTTAGCCATCGTCGTGCTGTTTGCCATCGTCGTGCTGTTTGCCATCGTCGTGCTGTTAGCCATCGTCGTGCTTTTTGCCATCGTCGTGCTGTTTGCCATCGTCGTGCTGTTAGCCATCGTCGTGCTGTTTGCCATCGTCGTGCTTTTTGCCATCGTCATGCTGTTAGCCATCGTCGTGCTGTTTGCCATCGTCGTGCTGTTTGCCATCGTCGTGCTGTTTGCCATCGTCGTGCTGTTAGCCATCGTCGTGCTGTTTGCCATCGTCGTGCTGTTTGCCATCGTCGTGCTGTTAGCCATCGTCGTGCTGTTAGCCATCGTCGTGCTGTTTGCCATCGTCGTGCTGTTTGCCATCGTCGTGCTGTTAGCCATCGTCGTGCTGTTAGCCATCGTCGTGCTGTTTGCCATCGTCGTGCTTTTTGCCATCGTCGTGCTGTTAGCCATCGTCGTGCTGTTTGCCATCGTCGTGCTGTTTGCCATCGTCGTGCTGTTTGCCATCGTCGTGCTGTTAGCCATCGTCGTGCTGTTTGCCATCGTCGTGCTGTTTGCCATCGTCGTGCTGTTTGCCATCGTCGTGCTGTTTGCCATCGTCGTGCTGTTTGCCATCGTCGTGCTGTTAGCCATCGTCGTGCTGTTTGCCATCGTCGTGCTGTTAGCCATCGTCGTGCTGTTTGCCATCGTCGTGCTGTTTGCCGTACCCTTTGGTCTAAAATACATTTCACCTTCAAATCTGTGAAGAGCTTTTATTCATTTCAGTCTTAAGCTCTTATTTTGTTTACTCTTAACTTCTAATTGGAAAAGAACACGTTCATCTTCTTCATCATTACTTTTGGGGTCAAAGTCTTCCCCGTGGTATCGAGTCACGCCGTCACCTCAAAGCTGACCCAGCTGCTCAGCCTGTTTTTAGCGAGCAGCGCAAATCTCTGCAGGCTGGAAAAAAGAAGCTCCATCCCAGAGCGCGGTGCAGGCCTCTCAGGCTCCACAGCTGCTAAGCTAATTAGCCTCGGTCTCAATCTAATCTGCAGGAGGCTGCAAGCTGCTGCTGATCCCTCTCAGCCAGAGCTAATGGACAACAATTAGCACCACTGATTTTCTGCACAATGGAGCACGGAGGGGGGGCTGTTAATAGCTCTGATGTGAACACAGGGTGGGGGGAGTGTGTGTGTGGGCAGTGATGAGGCTCATAGTCCACACAAGTCGAGCACGATCAATCACAGCAGCAGCGCTGCCTTTATGGAGATCCTGTGTGTGTGTGTGTGTGTGTGGGGGGGGGTGGCTTCAGGCGACGGCAAGAAGAACAAACATCATTAAACAAATGAAAACAGGACGCTTGTCTTTCCAAACACGCCAGGATTACGCCTGCTGTTCATGCTTCAACCTTAAAGGCTGTCACTGCTTTTATAAGTAAATATGTTTATGCTGTAGGTGCGTGATAGGTTTGTAGCTTGAACCTATTCGCTGGAATGTTGAAGACAATATAATTACACCGCAAGCAAGACACGAAGTAGGCAAAGTTCTTCATGTTTCTCGTGCACGGGAGAGAACCGGACAGACGCCGTTCCTTCGCTTGACCCCAGTTGCTCTCGTCTGTTCCCCCGTAACACTGCTCTTTTATTGAGGTTACATGAATATGCATAGGGTCATTAACATATGATGTCTACATACACACAAAGAGTACCGTGTGTGTGTGTGTTACTGCTGATCAAAGGGTCCTATAACATGAAAGCACAAAAGCAAACATCCTTGGTCAGGAAGAGGGTAGTCTCACCCTAGATAACACGGTGAGGAAGTCCAGCAGTTAAAGCACTTAGACTAGAACAGACGTAGCTACGTTAATTCTACCATAAAACAATAAGACAAGGTACGACCTCTCTCGTGCTCCCAGAGTGCTCTCTAATGCACACAAAGTTTGCAGACCATCAAGGATCAAACCTCTACCAATCTACAACTAATATAAAACTCTAAGCATATATAAGTAGATATTTCTAAGCATAAATGGCAATCAACAATACAAAACCTAACAGTGCGGACCCTGCAGACAAACCCCAACAATCAGATGACATGTGAGCACACGCTTGGTGACAGTGGAAAGGAAAAACTCTTATCAGGAAGAAGCCTCCGGCAGAACCAGGCCCCCCACAGGGAGCCAATGAGGAGAAGCCAGCATGGTGGAAGTCCGAGCTCTCGCTGCAAACATCTCCAGATGTCTCCCATGTAACAAAACATGTCACAGCACGCTGCACCTCTGTTCTGGGCCCGGGGCCACATGTTTGACACATCTGTGCTGGGGCGAGGACCCTGCATTAATGGACGGAAGCATCGATGGGATGTGGCGTGTCAGCTGCTCGAGCGCACACAGCCACCATTAGAATGCGGACGCTGTGATGGGAGCAGCGAGGTGAAGGACAGGCCTTCATGGGCTCAGGGCCGAGTGAAGCAGAGGCTCAGCAGCTGAAGCCTTCTTTGCTTTAACGAGTCAGCGACTGGCACTCTTCCAGCTCCACTCAGAGCATCGCTAAAAACGGGACAGTTTCTAATGCGTCTCTGTGTTTAACGGCTGTAAGCTCAGCTGTTTCTTCCTGCTCTGACGTCCAAAAGCACCACAACCTTTTACTCTTTCTGGAGGCGCAGCCGGTGGACGAATGCCAGTCTGATACCAACGCTTGTATCAGCATCAGATCAATATTTGATTCTGTCCTCTGAACAGTGTTAAATCATTCTTAATGAACAAACATCCGTCAAACATGCTGAGAAACATGTGTGAACCTTTCTGTGGTTTATTTACAGCCTGCAGGCACGTTTACGTCCAGCTCTTCAAAATAAAAGCTGAGAGGTGTGTTTTATTGTGGAAAGTAAAAGTCAGTGATGGTTCATGTCATAAATCAGGACACACTGCTCACACACCTGTGACGGCATCGATGCTCCTCACAGATGGAGCAGGAGGAGGCGACATTAACCAGCTGATGAACCTCCAGCTGTGTGACCACAGGACAGCGACGCCTGACCCGGCGTCCTGAGTCAGGACCGGACCGATCCAAATATCGGATCGATGTCTCCTTAATGAGAGCTCCTCTGCACCGCACTTCCTTTCAGACTTGCTCTTATTACATTTCATTCAAAGTGACAGGGGAGGGGCCTGTCCAGGCTTTAAACAGGCTGAGGACATCCCCCGTTTCCCTCCACCTCGCCAGGCAGGAGCCGGCCCCGCCCCCTGCAGACAACGCTAATGCCTTTATTCGTTTCTCAGAGTCCATTAACGGGCACTAAGCCTTCCTGCGGTCTCCATCACTGCAAGCTCCCAACACTCTGCAAACCTCATCCATCTCCAACCACTTATCAAAGTTACAGTCACGACTCCACCTGGAGACGCTCCGTCCGAGGAAGCTTACAGGAAGCGGGGTTCACGCTGACCTCGTCTCTGCTTTACCTTGACCTAAAAACACAGATGCAGACGCGTCTGCAGTACTGCGCCCTGAGCAGCGCCTGCAGGTGCAGCGCGCCTGTCAGAGCGCTGAGCAGCAAATAACAGACACAAATAACTCAGCGCGCTGCGGCGGCGCCGAGAGGAAGATGATAATTCCTGTTAAAAACACGGCGTTACCTTTGATGTGAAAACAACACAAAGTGAAGTGTTACATAAAGATGGGGGAGGTGACAGAAGGAGGGCGGCGTGCAAATGAAGAGGGAAGACAGGAAGTAAGTTCACGGCTGATTCGAGCTCAGCGAGCGTCTGAGCGGCACTTCAAACGAGTGTGACCTGGAGTCATTCATCAGGCCTCAAAAACGCCAAAACTTCACAGATCACACCTCTGACTCCCACAGCTTCACGCCAGGCAAACAGGAAGTCCCGCCTTTCAGCGTCGGCTCGTCTTAGACTGCACGTTCAGCGGTGAGCTTCCTGCTTGCAACCCGCCGCCGTCACTTTGACCTGCAGTTCATCAGGAAAACGCTGACACATCAGAACAGCCCCGATAACGGCGCCACAGACTCCCTGCCAGCACCTGCCAATCAAAACCAAGCACACCCAGTGATTGGACACTGTGCTGAGAGGCGGGGCCAGGTGCTCAGAGTGAGGAGGGTTTCCTGGATTCACACTAAGCTTCTTATTTCAGCCGCGGCGTCACGGAGGCGTGCTGAGCGTTGGAGGTCATTTGGACGTGTCCCCCTGCACACCTGAGCGTCACGCTTACAGGCTGCCTCGCTCGCCCCACCGTGAACTGTAAACAACTCATTTTTGTGACGCCCCAGGTGGGCGGGGTTGAACAAACAGCTGCGCGGTCACGCTCGGGTGGAGCTTCCTGGGCAGCAGAGCAGACGTCTCACGGCAGGTAAGCTCGACTCCATCCGTCCTCCATAAACAGCAGAGTGACGACAACCTCGCGTTATGAGTTTGTTCCAAACTGAGCTCGGAGAAGCAGTTTACCTGCTCAAACACCTGAGGAGACCGACACACCTGAGCCTTCATGAGTTAAACCTGAGCTTTAGCTTCAGTGGGAGGAGCTCTGCTTACTGAAGTAATATGATGAAAACCACGTGGACGTCACACCTGCATCACCAGCGCCGCCTGGTTTCTCTGATGACATCAGCAGTCAGTCAGGAGATGATTGGGGACATTTACCGATCACTATTATCGATCACTGACTGTGACCCCGAGCCACGTATGGATTAGTCAGCAGCTCAGAGGTCAGAGGTCAGGAGGCCTGAGCATCATGTGACTGCTATCAAGCTCACATTAGAACACAGTGTTTCACACACAGGATCCAACACCAAGCAGTTACTCACATACAGGGCTCTTAATTTGAAAAGTCAGTGGTGCACACACACGCAGAAGCAGCCGTGGCCCGAGCCCCCGGCTGACCCTAACCAGCAGAGCCAGAACCAGAGAGGAGGTCTTACCCCTGCCGGTCTCCGTCCACCAGGATCCGAACCAGGATGCCGGTAACAGCCACCAGGATGGGGTAGTGGTCCACGCTCTCCAGCCCTGCAGGAGGAACAGAGTTCATCAGAGTGGCACGACTGCGAATCCGACCGGATGATGGACGCTGAGGGGGCGTGTCTCTCATTGTTATTCCCATAACCCTAATATCAGTGATCCTGGCCTGTGATGTGTTGAGCTCCCTCCTTTCACAGAGCGTGACATCACGTGTTCTCACTAACACGCTCCATGTTTTTAGTTGTTGCCGTCTGTCATTCACACTCTTTAAACCTTTAAACCTCGTGCTCCTCGCACGTCCTGGTCGGACAGAGTTCAGGCGGAGCTCTGGATCACACCTGCGTGCATGAAAGCAGCACGCAGGTATGATCAGGCCTGCAGGTGTTTGATGGATCAGGTCACTGTCATCATATTTCAGAGCGTCTAAAGCAGAGACGGGCTGCTGATCAGTATTACTTGGATCCTGCCATCAGAGCCGGCCCACACACCTGATTGGAGGCCTCGGCGAGGCGCGCGCACACCTGCAATTAAATTATCCCAGAAATAACCTGGAAAGGTGTCATTATCATTATCAGGTGGTAATAAGAAGGCTGCTTCCAGTCGGCTCCAACTATAAATCATCAGCGCTGCGACAGACGGGTGACCTGTGCAGGTGTACCCTGCGTCCCACCCCCACAACACACACACACACACACACACACACACACACACACACAGTTAAAGGAGGCGATGACCTCCCTATAAACACGGTGGCTGTGTGGGCGGAGCGAGTGAGGATGTTGCTGAGGTCCAATCAGCTCACAGCAGTGATGATAACAGGAGTGAAATAATCAGCTGGGCTAAAGCAGAGTTAAACGTTTATTTTTGAAAAGGTGAGGTTACAGCACGCCGCTCCTGTTATGGCACAGCGACGTTTCCATCAGGAGGAGCGTGAGGGCCTCCCGCTGAGCGCCATCAATGAATCACACGAACTCACAGCGAGCCAACAGCTGGAAGAACCAATTAAATAGGCAGGAAACCACACGTGGTTATTGTCCTCCTGCTGATGGACGCTGACGCTTCTGCTGAAGGTAAAAACCTATTTCTGTCAGGAAGCAGGATGTAGACGCAATCATGCATGGATGGACTTTCAAAACGGTTTATTTTCTTCCTTGTTGGTGGCAACGTTTGACATTTTTAAAGATCAGTGGAAACTTCAGCATAAAATAATTCTTTATGGTCATTTTGGGCATGTCTGACCCCCTCTGATGACCGACTACACTCAGGCTAGCATCAGGCTTTATAAGATAGGGTTTGGAGTTGACGTCACGCCGCAATGCATTATGGGAGCGCAGCGCCATTTTCGGGGTCTACGAATCAAACCAAACACACTGTGTTGGAACGACGACTACAAGAAAGATGCTTAAAAGCAGCTCAAAAGAGAATGAACTGTATAGAGACAGATTTCATCCAGAGGCGAAGCAGCGGTACTTGCAGAAAATAGCCTGCATTGGAAATGTGGACCCGTATGAAACACGGCCGTGGAGTAGAAACCCTGAAGACCAACCGCTACTGACGTAGCCTGACATATTTTCGGACCTTATCTGTGGAGTCAGCGCGTACAAGTCGTCATTCAAGCAAAGGTAAGTCAGCTCGAGTACTGCGAGTGAAATGCGTTTGATTTCCTTGCAAACATTCAGATTAGTGCAGCATAAATTCATTCATGAGGGGAAATTACAGTGAGAACATGTGGAGGCTGTTGGGTGGATAACATAGTGAGTTCAGTGCATTGATGTGACATCCTTGCATTACATCCTTTAGGTTCATTTTCTGCAGGCAGGTTTCTGACAGAGAACAGGCAGGTTTACACTATAACCTGCAGCGTTCTATAGATGGACACATAAAGAAATGAAAAATGACATGTATGTGCTAACTTTCTAAACACTTTGTTACATTTATGATAAAGTAGATAAAACACATTTACGTCGGCCTTGGCTCATAGTTCTTGTCTTTAAATGAACTTTGTCTGTGTGTGTTTCAGGTCCTGCACTCTCAAAGACTGAATGAACAGCATTGCAGCCATGGGTCACTGTGAGCATCACAGGGAAGGTTGAAGCTGCCCACTGCACCTGTATGGCCGGAGTCATGGAGACCTGCAGCCATGTCGCTGCTCTTCTGTTTAATGTAGAAGCAACAGTGTTGATCGTGGCACAAGGACTGTTACAGATGAACCTGCATACTGGGTTTTGCTGGGCAATGTGACCAAGATACAGCCAGAGGTTGGCCATAAGATAGACTTCTCCTCTTCAGCTGCCCAAAAAAAGGCTCTTGATCAAAACATTCACAGACCATCTGTAGTGACAGGTAAAAGGAGCCGTCCTCAAAACAGAAAAATCCCACCTGCTACTGTGGAGGAGTTGTCACTGCTATTGGATACTTTGCTGGAACACAGTAAAGCTGTGGGTTGTGGGAATGACCCATAATGTTTTATCTAGGGGTCTAAATTTATGCCTGTAGTGCACTGCCGTGTAAATAATTTGCATTTACTGAATATGTACTGACTGAGTCCCGCTGTTCAAAAGTTGAATAAAGAAACAAACTAATTTTTGCTCTTTTTTTTTTTTATTGAAACCACCTTATAGATCATCACATCAGTTACAATGATGATGTCATTTATAGTTTACAAATGACAAAATGTTTACACAAAATCATGAGTGTTTACATGACATCACCCACTACTAACTTTATTTACTGTATCTTTTGAAAAAATACAGCAATTTTAACAGCACAAGACTAAAGAATATTTAACAGGAGCAGGTTTCATTCTTCTCTGGTTTTATTATCACACTGTTCACCAAACGCAGCAAACCTTCACCATCTTATCCAGAAGGGTCACCTCTTCACCCTCACATGGAAGAAGTAATCTGATTGGCATGGTGGTATGTTTGCAGCAGGTCCCTCGTGTAGCGCTGGAAACCAGTCACGATGTTTCATCCATTTCATGGGCTGGTTTGCTGCAATAATGCCAAATAATTAGCATCTCTATAGATAGAAGGTAGTTCTGCAAAATCACTCAGTAGGATGTTTGTTCTAATTTGCTATGAGCTCAGAGCGCATCGAAAATAAAACTAATAGGCTATAAAGATATGAACATATTTAGAACTTACCGGAATGAAAATGTCCGGAGCACCGACAGATATTTGGAGATGGACGTCAGCTCATCTCACAGCTGCTATCCAGGCTAGACGCCTTCGTTTGGTAACATCGATACACGAGCTGCTCATGTTGCTTCCAGGTTGGGAAAGAATGAAAAGATAAACCATTTTCAACCTTATTCTCTTGCCGGTCGTGTGATCGAACATTGCAGCCGACCACACAGCAAATACGAACCATG